>NC_084525.1:14109919-14359919 GCF_024500275.1 Phycodurus eques
GTGTGCCATGAGCGCTCTTCAGGTGTGCCGTGGGAAATTATTAAATTTTACTTAATTGCGCAAAAAACTTTTATTTCCAAGAAATAATGTATCTTTATTCATCTATTTATGCCAGTGAGGCATAGTGACAGACAGAACAAAGAAATGCTCTTCTATTAGATGGCAGGAAGTACATACAGTAATTAATGTATCCACTTATTGTGACATTTTTGGTTGTTGTTGTGCCGTGAGATTTTTGAATTGTAAAATATGGGCTGGAAATCACTGCTCTATATTAAGAAAATAGAGTGTGCCATCTTTAACAATAGCCGTCCATAGAGGCGATAAGGCCGAACAATTTTAACCCATTTACAGACATCCTGTGAAATGAATCATTGCTAACCAGGTTATTGTACAATAATGCCAGATAGTGGCATGTCTTGTTCTGAGCGTAACAGGTGCGATAATAAAGTAGGTAAGAAGTGAAGCTGTCAGAAAACAACTTGGAAAGTGGTTGACTGCATAACAACAAGGAGCCATGTTTTCACAGTAATCTGGATCTGTGCCACACTCTTCAGAGTTTTTTGAATAATCGTAATTAGTAGTAGTTTTTTAGTTCACTGACAACAAATATGCTTACAAGCATGTGAACCGATAAGACAGTACACACAAAGCAGAAAATATAGCTTCCCACATTGAAAGAGAGAGATGTTTTTTTAAAACAAATCAACAAAATAGACGGCACGGGGATTAATTGAAGACTCTGAATTGCCTGTAGGTGTGAATGTGAGTCCGAATGGTTGTTTGTTTATATGTGCGCGACCAGTTCAGGGTGTACCCTGCCTCTTGCCCAGAGTCAGCTGGGACAGGCTTCAGCACGCCCGCAACCCTAGTGTGGATAAGCGGTACGGAAGATAAATGAATGAATGAAATCAACAAAATATACGTAATAATCTGAAAAGCATCCTTCAGAGCTCCAGTTTATTGAATGTAGTGGTAAATTGGCACAATCCCTGGTTTGTGGTTGACATGCTTCCATCGTCTGAAATGTGTATGGGGGGGGGGGGAATGATACTTGTGAAGATGAAGCTTTCAAATGCTGCCTCAATCAACACTGTTCCAGTAATAGGCTTATAGGCCCAGGAGAGTTCCCTGCAAACTCCCTTTGTGACTGTTTGCATTTTCTGCCCCTCATCTGCTGAGCCATGTACGATATTTCTCCTCACCTCAACTCTGAGCTGCTGTTTTCAAAACACTCACTTCACCACGACACCAAGTGTGGATGTGTTTATCCTGGAAACAAGGGATGAATGAAACACCGTTTAAGTTGAACATGAACTCTGAGTTGACTTTTTTCAGTTGACATATAGTGTTTGATACTTTACTTCATAATGTTTACGTGTGTGTTGTTGTAGCTGCTATACTGCACACAAATGGAATAAGTTGCCACCAAAAGTGAAGTCAGCCCCAAGTGTCAATATTTTTAAGTCCAGGTTAAAAACTCTTCTTTTTTTCCTCATGCTTATGATTGAGCCTTTTAGAACATTACCACTTTTAAATGATCTTTCTTGCAATGTACGTTTTTTTTTATTCTTTGTTTTTAAATGCTTTTAAGCTGTCTTTTATTTATTTCTTTATTTTCAAATGCTTTTAATAATGTAAAGCACACTGAGTTAGTTACCTTGTGTATGAAATGCACAATATAAATAAATTTGCCTTGCATTGCTTTATTATGCATTCTCTGTATCTTGTCAAACCAACTGTGTCCTGGTAGTTTACACTCCCTCCATTAGGCTTATCTCACTCTCAAGTCGGCTCGGAGGTTCTTGTGCATTGTCCCTCCTGCCCCTCGCACCATTGCAGACAGCAGATGTTTGGCTGCATGGGTGTGCGTGTCTACAAGTGTGTATGCTTGTGTTAGACAATGAGTGGAAGCTCCCCACACCATAAACAGCGGGAAGGCGATTGAAGGTATCAGATGTCAGCAGAGTGCTGTTAGCTCCCCCACCCATTGTTCTTACGCGGGAGATTATTTTCCACCTCAATTTGTGTACGCGTGGGAGTGTGGTAGGAGGCTGTGTGCTTGTCACTGCATTTTTTTGTGAAGAAATAGTTTTAGAATGTCTGACACTCATCCGAGGAGTAAAGAACCTGTGCAGACAGTCACAACATATTGAAGTATTCCTGTTACAAGGATATACAGTATGCTCACCGGTCACAATATTGCAATCTGGCAATCTCGGAAGATACATTGCAAGAGCTATGTCTTCATCAAGAATATAATGCTTAATTTAGATTGAGACGCTGTCAGAGAGATATTAATTTCAATTTAAGGTGATTTCTCAAGTATATTACACTCTCAAGTATAATACAAACCCGCTATCAACGCCCCAAATCAGGAATTCCCCTCTACCGATGTATAATATACACCATGGATTTGTTGGTGTCCATGCTCAAAACATGAAGCATTATCCATATCTTATTGGGTTTTTCAAAGTAATGTTCTGCTCTGTGTGCATGTGCAGACGTTCATGTAGCTACCTCACCATGCATTTCGACTCAAGCTCTGATATTAGCAAAGAGAGAAGACGGTGATCGACTTAAATCAATGCTCAATTATACGTATAACATATAATTTAATCGTACGATTGAAAATAGTACAGTCTTACCGGGCTGTGACTGGTTGGGATGTACAGGAAGGCAGGTACAAATGAGTCAGCATCTAGCGATAGCTGACTCGGGAAAGAGTGGCATTGTCGTTGCGGTGCTTGTTTCCTGGGGAATGCATATTATACACGAATAATTACAGTAATACGAGGTTTTAGTTTGCACAATTGTGCTGCATAATACTGAAATATGTTTTTAATATTTTTATGACCTGATTAAGCTACATGAGTGAGGCAAATAATTAGAAACACGTACACATACACATGAAGTCATAAAACACCCAAATAAGTGATTGCGTGATACAGTACACTTGTCACGTAGGTCTGGCTGGAGGTGTGTTATAGCATAGAGCAGGGATGGGCAACTTAAATGATGGTGGGGGCCACATTTTTTTTGTTAGCGCTGATAGGGGGCCATATGGGACCGCAATTTTCTTGGTCGAGTTTTCGCTTAGCGCAGCCACTTTATCCTATTACATAATATACTTGAATAACTGTCCCGTGGTAATGTTCTCGACATAATTTGATTTATTATAAAATATGGATATTTAGACAAGGCGCCACGGTGGACGACTGGTTAGAGCGTCAGCCTCACAGTTCTGACGACCGGGGTTCAATCCTGTGTGGAGTTTGCATGTTCTCCCCGTGCCTGCGTGGGTTTTCTCCGGGCACTCCGGTTTCCTCCCACATCCCAAAAACATGCATTAATTGGAGACTCTAAATTGCCCGTATGCATGACTATGAGTGCGAATGGTTGATTGTTTCTATGTGCCCTGCGATTGGCTGGCAACCAGTTCAGGGTGTACCGCGCCTCCTGCCCGATGATAGCTGGGATAGGCTCCAGCACGCACGCGACCCTGGTGAGCAGAAGCGGTTCAGAAAATGGATGGATGGATGGATGGATGGATGGATATTCAGACAAATTGTTCTGCAAGCGAATTTCTATAGGTTGGCAATGTGGCAGTTATAGCCATAAATGCAATAATTGGCATTGTAATTTCTTTTGGTGTCTTAGTTCTCGGCCTTGGGTTGCAATTTTTGGTTTTTGGTTTCAGCTAAGAATTTTCATTTCGGTGCATCACTAGTATTTCGTCATCCTCTGTGAACTATAAACCCACGCAGCATGCTCAGCTCCAAGTCAACTCTAAGACAAAATAGACATTATCATGTGTACATTTTAACAACAGAAACTCCCAATTTTACCCTTTTTGCCTCTGCCACAAATATTGATTTATGTGTGAGCAGTTTTTTGATGTCATAAATATATGGAGAGTCCTAAGGAAGATACTTCATAGCTCATTCTACTTAATTCTCTACTTGTCTACATACCTGTAAGTGTGGGCTCTGTTTTTTATTTATCTATTTTTTTATTTTTATTTTTTTTTTACTGCCATGTATGCAACACAATAATTTAGAGTATAGCCTCTCACAGTCAGCTCGGATAAGCAACTGCATACTCACCTGTGAAGCTGTACAGGTTAAGCGCTATGAACCTGAACTGGTTAAGCGCTAGAAAATGGATACATGGCTGGATAAAAATTAGTATTAATCATTAAAATTATTTATATTTACGTTGGATAAACCCCTTGAGATGCAACATCTCATTTGCGAGGGGGTCCTACAATATATCAATCAGTATGCGCAAAATGACAATTGCTAGTTGTTGTTTGTTTTTGATTTACTGCTTTTTATTGCATTAATCACCAATTGAACCTGGAGCTATGGACTTGTGAATGAAATAATTTTGTCTGTCACATCTATTTGGTTCAACCAGATCTACAAATAGAAGAGTAAACTTCATTGTGCTAATTTGCTCTTGTTGAAATCCATCAAGAGGAAAAAAACATGTTTAAAGTCAGAGGTGGCATAAGTACTACTACTCTGTACTTTCTTTTTTTTTGTCCTGTTCGGCTCTTATGTCAAGCAGAATGGAGGATCTGTATCCCTTTTATGCCGGAACAGTTTTACTGTGTCACAGTGGAGTTTTTAAGCTGCCGCTGTGGTTTCTTAGTATTATAATGGATATTTATTGAGAATCCGAGTCGATCAGTCGAACAGAACAAACTTTCTAGAGGTGAGTGAGAAAAGAAGTCAAAAGACAAAGCACTAATTGTAAACAAGATGAGAAAAGTAAATCATTATATATCTAGAACAATGAAACATTAGATATGAGTGTTGTATGGGGTAGTAGTAGTGAGCGAAGGAAAGGACAAAATAGGATAGGACAAGGACTGGAGAGAAAGCATGCAGGACAAGGGTCGTGAACCCGACTGTACAACTGAAGTGTGGTGGGAGTGACTGTGTAAATTATACAAGTGGACAGGAGGAGAGTGTGATTGAGGGGATACCCAAGCAATTTGCATATTCATATTATTATTATTTGTCGCAATAAGTGAGTGGCCCCACACCCAGCGAAAAAGTCCCAGGGGTGTGTGCCTGCGGACACAGGCAAGTGAATTGACACCGTTTCGCATGCACAATGACTGACAGAAGTGTCCTGTGCCTGCACCGCGGTGGCTGATGACCCCACCCAATCAAGAGGCGGGATCGGGCCCAGGAGTCCACCTGAGAGCAGCCCGGCGGACGGGACACGTCCCACACTACTACTACTCTGTACTTAAGTAGAAGTATAGAAACCGGCAAGTCTGAATTAAGAAAGCTCATACGGCAAGTAGAATTACTTCAAAACAGTGACTCCAAGTCCTGGCTGCGGTGTGTGTTGGGTAGTGTTGGGAACAACAAACCGATGCAACCGGATATCTGCTCGGAAAGGCGAGAGATTTGACTGTATCGGTAGCTCACTAGACTATCGATACAAAATCCGCCAGGAATCCTTAGATACATCTGTTGCAGGGCTGTGGAACGGATATCATGAGGCTAGAAATTGGTTGGCTGAGGCTCAGTAGTTTTCATCTCGTAAAACAAGTGCGAGAGGTGTCGCGCTGTGCTCTGCAGGTAACGTTATGTTTGCAACCAAACACAGCAGTGGTGGATTCTAGCGTCACTACTAGTTTAACTACATTTCTCCGCAGCGTCACTATTTCAACGTCAAATAGCCTTTCAGTAGTTTAGCTACTTTCGTGGTCACAGTGATAGCAAAGTACTGTTCCCCCAAACATTGAATGCAACGTCATGTTACGAACCTTATCTCAAGTCCGCCGTCGACACCGGGGCCGACGGCGAAATGTGCGCCGCAGATTGTAAACATGCAGACAATATGGCTAAGGTAGGTACATCTCGGCAATTTCCTTGGACTGGAAGTCAGCAAACTAATGCTTCTTCTCGAGTCCTTGCAGTACACTTATACTTTCATGATGGTACTGTCCGACCCTAAAAAGAAACTTCAGAGAGACCTGCTGACACAACAATCGCCAGTTGAGCTAAGCTAGTCATCATGACTTAAAAGTTAAAAAAGTCAGTCAGCACTCAGCAAGCAGCAAAAAAAAAAAAAAAAAAAAAAAAGAAGCAGTGTGTGCAGTAGGAGTCCGAGCTTGAATGGCAAGGAGTGCAGACACCCCATGGCTCTTTAAATATTGTTGTGCAGTTTGTGGAGAGAAAATCTACAAAACTAATTCTATTTTTGTGGTCCATTTAAATAATGATATTTAAATATTTATATATTGATATTTAAAAACAGAATATATATATATATATATATATATATATATATATATATATATATATATATATATATATATATATATATGTGTATATTTTTTTACAATGCCATAAAGCAACAGCGTTAAGTGGTCTTTTACTGTACATGTTTGAAAATAAGGTTAGACAAATGTCATTTTATAGAATTGGGTTAAGTCAAGGTTCTTTATGATTAGCACATATGCAAATGGTAACTATCAAATTTATTGCTGCACCGAATCGAAATGAGAATCATATCACTCCTATACTGAATCGAATTGTATCGAATCGTTCCACCTGTAAAGATATCGTTTTTGAATCGAATCCCTACCTGTGTATCGACATATTTATCAAATCGGCCTCATGCCAGAGATTCCCAACCCTAGTGTGAGCTCCGTGACATTGGTACACCATTTTTCGTTGATATAGAAGCATACCCCGCCGCATTTACAATGCCAATGTTCAATGTTCTTTAGAATTGGAATTGTTCTTAAAAAGGATGTACAGTGTTCCCTCGCTACTTTGCGCTTCACGTTTTGTTGCTTCAGTGCTTTGCGTTTTTTTCCCAAAATTTTCATTAAAAAAATAAATAAAAAAATACAGCCATATCGGCAGCCATATTGCGGAAAGACGCGTTGTTTCATGTTGGTGCGCGCTAGAGAAGGTTTCCCTGCATGCCAAACAAAGAGATGAGTTGTCTCAGAGGCTTTGTACATGCCTGTACATGCCTGTACTGTACGGGCACTCATACAAGTCGCGTGATTGGTTCCCGGCATGACATCGCCCACTAAGAGCATGAGTGGATTTATCCCGTGAGCTGATTGGCTGCGCATCATCGCAGCCTCACCCAGCATCATCCCTGGTTGTGTCTCGCCACTCTCATCCACGCTGTTGTGTTCGCAATAACTTTTTTTTGTTTAAGCGATCTTTTTTTTTTTATTTGTTAAGCAAGCCGCCGAAGCGCTGTGTCCATGTGAAAGCTTCCTCCAAGGCGCCCAAGAGGAAGAAGAAAATGATGACCATCATTGAAAAAGTGCAACTTTTAGATTTGATCAAAGAGGGCAGAAGTTATGCATCTGTGGCACACCATTATGGCGTGAATGAATCTACAGTGCGGTACATAAAGAAAGAGGAAGCAAACATCCAATGTTGAGGCAATGTTGATGAATGATAATTACTGTATAATAAATGTTAATTACTCGATAAGGTTTTATAATTAAAGATTTAAGTGAATATGTGTACTGTTGTAATCTTTGTCTCAAATATGTACAGTATAAATACTGTTTACATATTTTAAACATTCTGGTACCCACAAACACATCCACGAAAATTCCTAGGTGGGGTGGGCAAATCCTACTTCACGTTTTTTTACCTTTCGCGGGGGGTTCTGGTCCCCATTAACCACGTAAAACGAGGGAACACTCTACTTGAAATATTATGCTCTATAATATCATTATGTCAGTGGCATAAAAAACGTCAATACTTTCTTATCGTGATAGTTTTGGGGAAAATGTATCGTCCTAAAAAAGTTTTTGTTGTGGCAGGCTTAAACAATATATTGAGAGAGAGCAAGAGCAATGGTTAACACAAAAATATTGCACAAATTGTACAAATAAAAATGTGCGATATAGCAGGACCACGAAGCAACAATCGTCATATAGCGAATCTCTGTGATGATAAGTGGCAAGTACTCATTTTTCCAGGGCTGGGACTTTGTTTCCAGACTTATGAAGCCTGGGACTCACATAGTCTAGTGTAAAACTATCTATGGTATAGTACATAGTTAAAATCACGTTGTCGCATGTTGTTGCTTTTTATAAAGCAAGAGTTCGCTAGCATTGGCTTGACTTTTATGCTACGGTATCAAAACCATGTGTTCCCATAACTATGCTAACCTTGTGAACCGAGCAATAAAAAATTCTCAATTAGCTAATGACAGCAGCCGAAAAAATACACCTTACTTGTATGTGTTTAACTTTTCACAGATTAGATGAAAAACTTTTGAATGCCAGAAAATTAGGCTTGCACAAGATACACACAACACATTTTCTACAAATCATTCTTGGAGCTGAGTGGACAACAAACAGTTCTATTAAATAAGGCCATGAAAGTGGAATCTGTAGCTAATCAATCAATCAGTCAAGCTCATAACCGTGTTACCTCTCTCTATTTACGTCTTTCTACGCCGTGTCGTATTCTGCAGAGGTTTTAAAAAGTAACCAGCCTATTTTGACAAAGTAAGGAGTAGAAAACAAAGATATGCTTTCAAAAGTAAGGAGTAAAAATAAAAAGTCATCAGAAAAATAAATACTCAAGTACAGGTACCCGAAAAATCTACTTAAGTACAAGTATTAAACTAAAGTATTTGTACTTAGTTACTTCCCAACACAGAGCTTCAGTTCAGATAAAACTGTTAGGCTAATCCTTCTGAGTCTACCATTGTTTACCAGGCGGTAGGCTACTTACTTCAAGCACTGTAGATGACTGTGCCTTGTAGCAGCCGACTCATTTGTTGACCAACCGCAATCAATTGTATCAGTTTAAACCTTGGCATGATAAATTTGTGACATTACAAATTTGTATCCTTATCGATTTAACTGCCTTGCACAGTGGGGGAGACCATTAATTTACCAATCCACATATTTGGCATTTTTGCTTCTTAATTATTTGATTTTCTTTGCCATTTCACAATATCACTTGTATCATGTATCAGCAAAGTGTTTCTAACTGTAACTTGCGCAGTACCTGAAGGCCATGTATTGACAAAGTTGATGACATGACCGGAGGAAGGGCAGGCTTGCCTTGGCTCCCTGATCCCTTTTAGGAGCTTTCAGATCAATTCCCATCTCCCTCTCGCGTACATGTAGACCTGCATTTCTGCATCCAGTACTTGCTCAGTAATACGATGTGCAGACTAGATAAAAGAGGAGACGTTAGAGGAGCCAGTGTGCCACACAGCAAGCACGAGGTACAGCTTGTTTTGGCTTTGTTGTCATTGCGGTGGCTGTTTGCTAGAAAGCAAGAGGTGAGAATGAGGGAGGAAGTGCAAGCTGTTTGTTTAGGGATTTCACATGCCCATTAGGTGATTGTATTCTTGTTTTGTTGTTGTTGCGTGTGTCACGTGTCTCCTCCATTGGCGACCTTATCTTTTTCCTCTCTGTGTTGTTCCAACTTTTGTAGATACCCTCTTTTCACAGCACTTGCTAATTGGTGCTGTGGTTCAGAGGGCAAAATGATAACAAATAATTGGCAGCTGATGTTTCCAACCGTCAAAAACAGAAAATAGTGGTGATTGGCTAGCTAGCTACTTAATAATATCAGTGATTCTGCCAAAGCACAAATTCTACACTAAACTAGAGCACTTGCTTTGGGTCTCTAGAAAGCATATTTATGCAGTACTTAATGCACTGTCAAGATGGGTCAGTTGGTCCAGCACTTCACTCCTGCCTGAAATGACTCAACAACTATTTAAGGCAAAGAATAAGCCCTTCATTATATTCAACCTGGACTTCAATGTGCAGTTCGATTGGACATACAACCACAAAGACAGCAGTCCTAAATGTGTTGCAGACATTCATATTAAATCTTTTATAAAGTGATTTGATACCTTCTGGAACAGCATTAATGTATGTTAAGCTTATGTTCATTACTGTTTGGTCTGACACCTGTTCTTTTGGTGATGGTCACTTCCGTTTTTGGCACAAGGTGGGCGTGGTTTTCACTGATTGATAATTTTAGAAACCTGTTCACCTGCATGAAGCTCATTGGGACAAAGAGGGTTAATGAGGGTTCCATACCGCTTATTCTCACTGGAGCCTATCCCTGCCGACTCTTGGCGAGAGGCGGGGCACACTCTGAACTGCTCGCCAGCCAATCGCAGGGGAGATATAAACAAACAGCCATTCACACTCACATTCACACTTACGGGCAATTTAGAGTCTTCATTCAATCTACCACGCATGTTTTTGGGATGTGGGAGGAAACTTGATTACCCGGAGCAAACGAACGCAGGCACGGGGAGAACATGCAAACTTCACACAGGGGAGGCCGGATTTGAACCCTGGACCTCAGAACTGTGAGGCAAATGTGCTAACCATGCCCACCATGCCGCCCTGTTCCAGAACATTTAGATGTATCTTGTTACATCAGTTTTGTGTCATTTATTTGAATTTTGTTACATTCTGTTCATCCTTATGTTAAATGAAGACCATAAACTGCATCTTGACTTGCAAATGATTCTGTTTGAACACATCACAATGAGGAGCTTAAATAGGGCGGTATGTAATGGACAGATGTGGAAAAACGATCGACAATGGTAAGAATGACAGAGTTACCTTCAGAAGGAGGTAGACCGGTAACGAAGTCCCGAGCAGTATGGGACCAAGGGCGGCTTGGGATAGGCAATGGACGCAGCAGCCCAGCTGGGGGCAGGTGGGAAGACTTCCCACGGGCACAGACGGAGCAGGCTTGGATGAACTCCCGCGTGTCTTGAACAAGGCTAGGCCACCAGAAATGCTGCCGGATGAACTGAATGGTGCGGGTGATTCCAGGATGACAGGTGAGTTTGGAGGTATGAGCCCACTGAAGAACGTCAGAGCATGCAGAATCTGATACGAACAGGCGGTTTGGAGGCCCAGTCTTGGGATCCGGGTGTGTTTTTTGGGCCTCCTTAAACACCAGTTCGATTTGCCAAGTGGGAGCACCAATGAAGCACGGGGAAGGAAGAATGGGTTCCGGTTTGTCAGGGCTGGTGGGAGGTGAGTAAAGTCGAGATAGGGCATCAGGTTTACCTTTTTTGGAGCCAGGAAGTAAGGAGAGATTGAAATTAAACCTGCTCAAGAAGAGAGCCCAGCGAGCTTGTCAAGGGTTAAGGCGTTTGGCGGAACGCAGGTAAGCGAGGTTCTTGTGGTCGGTCCAAATGATAAATGGTTGTTCAGTCCCCTCCAACCAGTGCCTCCACTCTTCCAAGGCCCATATAATGGCCAGTAGCTCTCAGGTGCCGACATCGTAGTTCCTCTTGGCAGGGGACAGACGACGGGAAAAAAAGGCACAGGGGTGCAGTTTCTGGGTCGTGGGGTCCCACTGCGAGAGGACAGCCCCTGCCCCCGTGTCCGAGGCGTCAACCTCGACCACGAACTGGAGGGAGGGGTCGGGGTGGCGAAGAATGGGCGCACTGGTGAAGAGGATCTTGAGTCGGTTGAATGCTTGGGATGCTGCCAGGGTCCAATGAAAGAGGGAGCTGGCGGATATGAGGCTAGTGAGTGGAATAGCAACCTTGCTGTAATCACGGGTAAACCGACGGTAGAAATTGGCGAAACCAAGGAAACGTTGTAGTTCTTTGCGGGTGGTGGGAGTGGGCCAGTTAACGACTGCTTAGATCTTGGCAGGGTCGGGTTGTAGTTGACCTTTGGAGATGACGTAGCCCAGAAGGTGTACGGAGGAGAGGTGGAATTCGCACTTTTCAGGTTTACCATATAGCCGGTTTTCAAGGAAACGCTGAATGACTTGGCGTACATGGAGGCGGTGTTCTTCGGGGGAGCGGGAGAAAATGAGGATGTCATCAAGGTATACAAATACGAACCGGTTGAGCATGTCAGGGAGGACGTCAGTAATAAATGTCTGGAAAACTGCAGGGGCGTTGGTTAAACCGAATGGCATGACCAGATACTCAAAGTGTCTGAGAGGGGTATTGAAGGCGGTCTTCCATTCGTCCCCCTCTCTGATACGGATGAGGTGGTAGGCGTTCCGTAGATCCAATTTGGTAAATACCTGGGCGTCACAGAGGGGTTCAAACGAGTGGTCGATGAGCGGAAGCAGAGATTTATTCTTCACGGTGATATCATTGAGACCACAGAATTCAATACATGGGAGGAGAGTGGTGTCTTTCTTTGCAACAAAAAAGAAGCCGGCCCCAAATGGAGAAGAGGAAGGTCGATTGAGTCCGGAAGCCAGAGAGTCATGGATTTAGTCCTCCATAGCCCTCTTCTCAGGTCGGGAAAGGTTGTAGAGACGGAAGGAAGGACGAGGGGCCCCCGGCAGCAGATTAATAGCACAGTTATACGGTCGGTGGGGTGGTAGAGAAATGGCCAGGTCTTTATGAAATACCGGAGAGAGATTATGATATTCTCCAGGGACTCCGGAGAGGTCAACGAGCATGGAAGAGGGTGGTGGTGTACCAGAAGGAGGTATAGCTGAGAGCAGGCAGTGGCAGTGAGGGCTCCATCTGGTGATGGCTAAGTGTGTCCAGTCTATGGTGGGGTTATGTCTTTTAAGGCAGGGAATTCCAAGTACTAATGGGGTATCAGGAGAAAAGGGATAACAAAAAGGGAAATGTTTTCGCTGTGATTTCCTGAAATAAGCAAGGTGAATGGCACAGTTTGATGGGTAACAGAGGAGATGATGCGGCCATCCAGGGCTGTGACCTTCTTCGGAGACAGAAGCAGTTGGAATTTGGAGCTGGTCAATTATGACTTCATGAATGAAATTGTCATCGGCACCAGAATCAATCAGGGCAGAGATGGGGGTGTTAAGAGCCGAAACTATAATGCAAGCGGGAACGGTCATGCGAGAACCTGTTGTGTGAAGGAGTGTAGGGATTCCGTGAGTTCTTGGAGAGTATTTTCTTGTTTTCCTATGTGGGCTCCTTGGAGAGTGAGTGTGTTCATCAGTGCCTCCGGAGTTGCCGAAGTATTCTGACACGAATAGAGAGTGGCTGGATACAAGAGCAGGCAGATTTGAAAGGATGAATAGTTTATTGATGAAAGGTAATGGCGGTGGTCCCAGGTGGGTTGGCAGGCGGCGGTGTGGACAGGTGGCAGGGAGTGGTGAGGACAGGCGGCTGGCTTGGCGGCAGGAATTACGTGGATCAGGAACACGGGTGGAGGGGGAAACACACTGGAACAAGGAGACACGGGAGTCAAAAAGGGAACGAGGAATAGGGTGACGTATGGGAGGTAAATGGGCCCTGGTACCACTGAAAGTAACTGCAATACTTCGGCGAATTTTTCCTGGAACAGGCAGGTTTATATACTGGTGGTGATAAGGCTGATTGGAGACAGGTGCTGAAAACAGAGAAGGGAGGGGAGAGAGAGAGAGAGAACACAGAGCGCCCTCCCGGCTACAACTTTAGGTAGCACTGATGGTTTTCAACATCGAACATTTGGGAAAGTACAAGTGCAAAATGAAGTTTGAAGTGATGGAATTGGAAGTGTTCGTGGAAGAGGCAAACACACATATTATACTGAGTTATAGCAAATAAATATTTATAATAGTTTTTTTCATGTTAACTTTCCCCGAGTGTGTGGCAGTTCCCATCCTGCTTAACATTGTCTTTAAAACTTGGGATAGCACACCCACAAAGCTGCTCTGGAAGAAATCAGCACTAATTGTCAAATGTTAATGAATTTTGTCATCGGTGATCAGTCCTTCTTATGACTGCCAAATAAGTCATTCATTCATTCATCTTCCATTCCGCTTATCCTCACTAGGGACACGGGCGTGCTGGAGCCTATCCCAGCTGACACTGGGCGAGAGGTGGGGTCCACTCTGAACTGGTCGCCAGCCAGGGCACATATAAACAAAAAAACGTTTGCACTCACATTCACACCTACTGGCAATTCAAAATCTTCAATTAACCTACCTTGCATGTTTTTGGGATGTGGGAGGAAACCAGAGTATCTGGAGAAAACCCACGCAGGCACGGGGAGAACATGCAAACTCCACACAGGCGATGCTGGATTTTAACCCGGGTCTTCAGAACTGGGAGGCAGATGTGCTAAGCAGTTGTCCTCCATTCCACCTTTTCCTGCTTCTATTTTTTTCAATTACTTACTACATTACATTGGTTGTTTTTATACCTCCAAGATGGAAAATGCATTTCATTTTTCAGGTTTGACATTTATTTTCATGATGTTCATCCATTTACAAGGAAAAAAACATTAAATTGTGTGGAAGAAACAAAGAGCTAAACATTAAAAAGAAGAAAAAAAAAACTCTCAGCTGAGTTTGGTGGAATTTCAGAAGTCTTGCATTTATGCGAATTGTGGCTGGTTTATGAAAGAATGTTCCCACTGATGATTGTTGTTTGTTGATCAGAACTGGTGTAAGGATTATGACACAGTCATGGTTTCCCAGGATTTGAAGCGAAAGATGATCCAAATGGGTTTTAAGGACACAAGCCGCAATGTTATGTTAGCCGGGTTTACATGAACTTTTTTGAAATTCTGATTGAAATCATTCCGATTGAAGATCGCAGGTCAACTCTTTATATCTGACCTTATCTATTCCGATCTGGTGTTTACATGGGCCACTACATTAATTATTAATTAACAGCTGTTTTTCCGACGCTCAGATCTATGTAAATATCACATGATGTGAGACCACTTTTATTAAAGCAACGGCTTGTTAAGAACAACTTACAAGTACTTTAAAAAGCTATTGTTAGGATAGCCCTCCTCCAAGCACATATTTTAGATAGGTTCAGGTCTGAGTCTTACTTGTTTACTGTTGTAAACCTTCTACTGCTATGCCCTTGAATTTCTCTATCTATGCACCCCAAGCTTGCTCAGCTAGAAAAAAAAACAGTTAAGACCATTGAGTCACACATAGAAAAAGTGCTGAGACATTGTTAGACTGTGTCACATCCCTGCGAGGGTGTAGACCAAGACAGGATAAAAGGAGGGAATAAACTAGGGGGCGACAGACACTCTCCAGCCACTGTGCAGTCTGTCTCCCAGAACTGTGATATCAACTCTTCTGGCATTAAACATACTTAACTGAGACAATACAGTCTTCTGATATTTAATGTTAATGCTTGTACAGCAGAAATTAAAGAAAAAGATCTAGCGGAAGTTCAGACGGAACTTCACGCGGTATCGTAGACCAGCTCTGTCTGGAAGCCGCCATTTTTTCCCCAGCGTGTAAAACAACATCACTGCGCATTTCTGTCAACACAGAGCATGCACAGACAGAAAACAGGCTCACTCTTCCAATTGAACTGTTTACATGACTTAATCGGTTTAGGCAAAGGAATATTCTACCCATGTAAAACCGAATGAAATTCAATTCAGTTTCAGCCTGTTTCTTCCGACGGAAGTGTTTATATACTGCATTTTCATTCGGTTTTGGGTTTCTAACCTGATTCTAATAGGAACACAAGGCTCCATGTAAACCCGCCAATTGAAAGCAAAGCAAATGAGTTCAAAAGAAGTCAGAAAGTACTATATCGCTCAAATGCATCAACATGACTGTGGAGTCATTTATGATTAATCTGTACCAAGTTTTCTCCCTGAACAAATACTTTTTTATATCCACTGTCTCTATGGCTCATTTAAAAACATTAAAAGAAACGGACAATGCGAACAACAGTTGTTTGCTAATTATGTGATGACGTAACACTGTGAGGAAGCTTAGCGGTTTGTAGTTGTCAATATTCTACAATATAAGCACACTAGAATTATTCATCTCTTTTGAGCCCTCAACTATGGGGAATAGCCTGAAATAACAGCTCCACTCTTGCCTCAGCAGACGGCTTCATTAGATCTCGCCAAGCCTCTGAAATATCTCCCACTATGGGACCACCCAGTCCTACCAGTCAAACTCCCAGACAACTTCACTTTCATCTTGTGCCGCTAAAGTGAATACAAAACGGTTATGATGATCCTTCATGTTTTTTTGCTTTCATGTGAGGGATTTGTTTTGTATCTGTCTTGTCTAGTAAATGGCCTCAATTCAACGCAAGCACAATTAAAAAAAACAATCAAGGTAGAAAAGCCAATAAGAGAATCACACTGACTCTTAACACTTGGGTCTTGTACCAAACATGAGCTTTTTTTGCTAATCTCCCATAGAATACACTGATGCTGTCCAAGTGGCTGGGATAATTTCTCATTTGGTTACAGTAAATCTTGGGGAGACAGTCTAGTCATGCCTTTCTACCCCCTGTTAAGATGAGCTGTCCATGACTTAGACTGTCGTAAATGGGGGCTACATTGTGTTTTTGTGTGCTTCCATACATCTGTACTGCACACATGGTTCATTCTGCCACCTGGCCTGCCATCTCATCTCACAATAGCCCATACATGTCTCCATTGTTTTGTATGGTGTCAGTTTCTTTCAATAAAGTGAAAATGCTTAGTCTCATTGACCCAGTGGAGCAGCATCCCAAGTGAAGCAGTATCTGTATTTATGTATACTACTGCCCCCAGGGGGCCAAGGCTCACACACTAGAAGGAGCAATATCCATTAAATTGAAGAACAAATGTGGCCAAAACTATTTAATTCTTTGCATTCTATTTAATTATGTAATTACTGTATATGTTTTTTATAAAGTATTATACACGAGACTTTTTCCTTATTCAAACACACATTACAAAATCTTTCTCAGGTTTTTTGGGAGGCTGGAACAGATTAATGGCCTTTTCATCTATTTCAATAGAGATACACGTTTTGAGTTATGATCGTGGTCACAAAACGAATAAACTAGTATCTCAGGGTACCACTGTACTGTAAAACAAGATTAGGATGTGGTCATCGCTAGAGGTGATTTATTTTATTGTGGGATTGAGCAGGCTGCCTTTTCCTGGGATGATGTGAGCCGGTTATTTCCCCCCCCAACACTCATTTAGTAGCAATAATAGCTTGTTGAACACCCCTCCTTGAGCCGTCAGCTTTCAATGGTGGAGAGGTTTCTGTGACCCAGTGATCCTAGGAGCTAAGTTGTCTGGGGCTTTATGGCCCTGGCAGGGTCACCCATGGCAAACCTACGGGAAGGACCACTAAAAAACCCACTATGAGTCGGTGGGGAGAATACTTGGAAGACCTCCTCAATTCCACCGACAGGCCTTCCCATGAGGAAGCAGAGTCTGGGGTCTCTGAGGCGGGCTCTCCTATTTCTGGGGTTGAGGTCACCGAGGTGGTTAAAAAGCTCCTTGGTGGCAAGGCCCGGGGGTGGATGAGATTCGCCCGGAGTTCCTAAAGGCTCTGGATGTTGTGGGGCTGTCCTGGTTGACATGCCTCTGGAACATCGCGTGGACATCGGGGACAGTGCCTCTGGATTGGAAGACTGAGGTGGTGGTCCCCTTTTTTAAGAAGGGGGGCCGGAGGGTGTGTTCCAACTACAAGGGGATCACTCTCCTCAGCCTCCCTGGTAAGGTCTATTCAGGGGTGCTGGAGAGGAGGGTCAATCGGGAAGTTGAATCTCGGATTCAGGAGGAGCAGTGTGGTTTTCGTCCTGGCCGTGGAACAGTGGACCAGCTCTACACCCTTGGCAGGACTTTTGTGAACTTGGAAAAGGCATTCGACTGTGTCCCTCAGGGAGTCCCGTGGGGGGTGCTTTGGGAGTATGGGGTACCGAACCCACTGATATGGGCTAAACAGTCCCTGTGCGACCAGTGTCAGTGTTTGGTCTGCATTGCCGGCAGTAAATCGGATTAGTTTCCAGTGAGGGTTGGACTCCGCCAAGGCTGCCCTTTGTCACCAATTGTGTTCATATATTTTATGGACAGAATTTCTAGGCGCAGCTGAGCCGTAGCCAAGGCGTAGAGGGGGTCCGGTTTGGTGGCCTCAGGATTGCATCTCTGCTTTTTGCAGATGATGTGGTTGTGTGGGCTTCATCAAGCTATAATCTCCAACTCTCACTGGAGCGTTTCGCAGCCGAGTGTGAAGCAGTCCGGATGAAAATCAGCACCTCCAAATCTGAGACCATGGTCCTCAGTCGGAAAATGGTGTAGTGCCCTTTCCGCGTCAGGGATGAGATCCTGCCCCAAGTGGAGGAGTTCAAGTATCTCGGGGTCTTGTTCACGAGTGAGGGAAGAATGGAAAGGGAGATTGACAGGTGGATGGCAAAACAAAACCTTCACATGACAGGAAATCACTTTTTTTTTCAACCCTCCTTACCCTTCCCCTCGACTTTAATTGTAGTAATTTATTGGCACCTACGTAACTTAATTTTGTTTTATTCATCTTCAGGTACCACACGCGCCCCACGAGACGGAGAGGTGCAAGGGGTGGATTACAACTTTCTATCAGTGGAGGACTTCCTAGAACTTGAAGAGAGTGGCACACTGCTCGAAATTGGAACGTATGAGGGTGAGGATGACTATGATAATGATCATGACTGACATGCTGTGTAACTCGGGCAGGTGTTCTGATTCATCCCAGTAAGAAAAAGCACAGCAATAATCCAAATGAACGTTCCCTACATGTGGGTGGACTGTAAAATTGGACATTTCAGATTAGACTTGATTGCAGGACCAGGGTCACGCTACATCTGTCCCTCTCAGTCTGATTAGGACAATGTTTTCCAATGCTCTAAATCTCATACTTGAACAAAAACCTGTGTGGATGTATAAAGGTGCCGCATGTGGGGAAGTGTGTATGTAGTATAAATAAGTGTATATCTATGTGGAAGGCTTTGTGATGAATGTTATAGAATGAATGAGACTAGAATGAGAATGTTATAACACTAATCTGCTTGGCAGCGGTCCACATCTCTGTGTTGGCACGTTTTTCCCTTTCACACAATGTCACACACCTGTCCATAGGAGTCTGTGACCAGAGAACTGAGGACGACTGGCTTCATTCATAACTAACTGAGATGATAACGCATGTTGCTGTCGTGTGTGATGTTTAATTCAAGCAGTTGAAATATATATATATATTTTAAAATTTTTATTTAACCCCCTTTCATTCATTTTGTAATTTTTCTTTATATTAACTAAATATTTCATGTTAAAAAAAAGAAATGCTGCTGTGTGTAACTGGTTAACAAAAGTAAGATAATATTAACATGCTTTTATGTTGTAATGTTCGAAACTAGCTAACTTGTTGAAAACTAGCAATAAAATAAACTCGATGAATTTGTTTAATAAGATTGAGCAAATTTGTTTGTTATACAAAATTACATCTGTTCTGAAAACGAGAGCTCATGATGCCATGTACGCTCCCTGGCATTAACATTAGCAATACCTACCCAATCGCAATCCATAAAAGGAGTTTTATCATAAACTGTCTTTACAAAGACAATAATGCTTAATTTTGATAGACACTGCCAGAGATGTATTAATTTCATACTTTATTTGTTATTGTGTTGGTAGTTTTCAGTGTTATAGAACCTACACCGCATCATATATACATAATGGTGTATACTAGTATTTTGATTACTTTGTTTAAATATAAACTTGATATTTCTGAGTATGATGCAGTTCTGCACTGCAAATTACAATGACAGTAATAAATACAGTGTTAAGTGAATATATGTCTGAGTCAGTCAAATCTGAATAATATTGTCTTTGTTAAGGCTTTTTAAATAATAGCATACAGGGAATTGTTTTATCAAGCACAGTTATTTTTAGACTTTCATTTTTTACTTCATTGGGCGCCGTTGCTCCAATCTACCATGATTACCACAGTAATGTTTGACTGAAGTTCACCAATCAAACGACACAGGAAAGTCACATGTCGGCACACAAAGTCTTCTATTGGGCGTCGCGGACCAATCAAAGTGAGTCGTGACAGCCTGGCGCGATTCATGTTTACATTACACAGTACGAAAAACAACAGCAGTGTAGTTTTGTCACTGCCCAAACTTGGAAATTTCAGCCTACTTCTAACTTGAGAAATCACCTTGCGAACTTTAGAAATCACCTTGTGGTAAGTTACAGATGTTTTTGCTGTTGTTTTAGCTGTGCATATGGCAACATTAGGACTATTTTATGGTCACAAGTAACTGTAAAACACACCTTGTTTCTCTCTCTCGCTCTCTCTCTCTCCCTCTCTCTCTCGCTCTCTTTCTCTCTTTCTCTCTCACACACACACGCACACACACGCACACACACACACACACACACACTTTATCAATAAGTCTGGTCCGCAAACAGTTTCTTCATTCAGTCATTTTAGTGGATAAAGCAAATAATGTTTCTGTAAGGCCCTATGCATGTGTTTTGTTTTGTTTTTTCCAATTTTACAATGCTGGCAGGGGTGTGTGGACTCCCATTGAACATGAGTTTGAATGTGATCTGTTACTTCTGAACACATGCCAGTTATAAGAGGGACTGCATCCTTGTGCAACCAGATCTTATTTATTTAAACTTTATTTAAACAGGTAAAAGACCAGCTAAAACATAACATCTCTATTGCAATGGGGACCTGGCCAAGAAGGCAGCAAGTTAAACGTCATGTCCAAGTCAATCACATTCAAGTTTATTTCTGTTTATTTTTACCTCCACTCTCAAAAACATAAAAAGAAATCTGTTGAGTTGCACAAATTTAATTTTATAAGATGTTCATGCTCTGATTTAAAAAAAAAAATACATCAGAAGAAGAACTCACTAAATTACTCAGTACTTGTAGTTTTTTCTCTGAGTACTTTCTTACTCTTACAGTACTCAAGTAATTATTCATCCATCCATCCATTTTCTACCGCTTATCCGAGGTCGGGTCGCGGGGGCAGTAGCTTTAGCAGGGACGCCCAGACTTCTCTCTCCGCAGCCACTTCATCCAGCTCGTCCAGGGCTATCCCGAGGCATTCCCAGGCCATCCGGGCGACATAGTCTTTCCAGCGTGTCCTGGGTCGTCACCGTGGTCTCCTCCCAGTGGGACGTGCCCAGAACACCTCACCACGGACGCGCCCAGGAGGCATCCTAATCAGATGACCGAGCCACCTCATCTGACTCCTCTCAATGCGGTGGAGCAGCAGCTCTACTCTGAGCCCCTCCCGGAAGACCGAGCTCCTCACCCTATCTCTAAGGCAGGAATGTCAAACGTACAGCCCGCCAGCCAGAACCCGGCCTATCAGGGGGTCTAATCCGGCCCGCGGGCAGTGTTCTACCCAACACTCAAGTTTTAGTTCATTTATATGTAAAAACTCTTATTTTGAAACTCATGCTTTTATTTTGACACAAGTACAATACAACCGGAAGTGCTGTCAGTCGCGTGATATGACATGCACGAAGCTGAGAGAGAGAAAAAAGATTGGCGCACTGGGGCACACCTCCAATCAATATGGAGTGAGAGAGTGAGACTTTGTGTGAAGCAATGCCAATATACAGTATGTATCATATAATTTCCTGTTTGTTCAGTAATTTCATGTGCAAATCTGCACATGTGCAGTTAAAAATGAGTTTGTGAAGTTAATTGAGACATGGGTTTGTCAAAGCCCAGATAAATATGGTTAGGATAATGTCAGACAAACAATTCATGAGAGTGACTCGCTGTGGTGGCGACCCCATGACAAGGAAAAGCTGGAAGTCACTACTTTAGTGAGATGTAAGCTACAAGATAATTTGATAATTTGATAATTGTGCAGACTAATGCTAACCTCATATACTATAGATTCAATGTTTGTGGTTTCAGCTTTTTATGAGGGTGACTATTAAATTAGCAGCTAATTTAAGTTTCGATTTTGCATTTACTGTGGATATGTACGTCCTTAATAGACATAGCAAATACATTTATTTTGTCTTCATGTTTTAGTTACACTGTCAATCTGTCTGAATACATTTACAAGGCAGAAGGATAACTGCACTTTCATTCTAAAAAGTTCCCACTTTAGTTTGTATGGTGTAATGAGTCAGTTTAGCCTTTCAAGATTTCCAGATGGATGTGTAAGTTTATGTAAATATGTTGTTTTATAAAAGGTACATACAGTTTAAAGATCTAATGTGATCTCTAAGTTGCCACTGTAAATGAAAAATGATTCATAATGTTGAAATTTTTTTTATGACGTTTGAGATTGCTCATTTGATTTGAAACAAGATTGGCAACAGGAGAATAATCAATAAATGTGAATATTTTCCCAAATGTAGTAATTATGTGCACCCAAAAAAAATGGTAAAAAAAAAAGTTGAATTGTCGTTAGTTAAAGCTTATAAGGCCACGGATCTACTGGTCCGGCCCACTTGAGATCAAATTGGGTTGGATGTGGCCTGCGAACTAAAATTAGTTTGACACTCCTGCTTAAGGGAGAGTTTAAGATCACGGCTGGATGAAGCCAACAGAACCACATCATCTGCAAAAAGCAAAGACACAATACTGAGGCCACAAAACCAGACCCCCTCTACGCCTAGAAATTCTGTCCATAAAAGTAATGAACAGAATCGGTGACAAAGGGCAGCCTTGGCGGAGTCCAACCCCCACCGGAAACGAGTCCGACTTACTGCCGGCAATGTGGACCAAACTCTGACACCGGTCTTACTGGGACCAAACAGCCCGTATCTGGGAGTTCGGTACCCCATACACCCCACAGGGACACAGTCGAACACCTTCTCCAAGTCCACAAAACACATGTAGACTGGTTGGGCGAACTCCCATGCACCTTCGAGGACCCTGCTGAGGGTGTCGAGCTAGTCCACTGTTCTACGGCCAGGACGAAAACCACACTGCTCCTCCTGAATCCGAGATTCGACATCCAGAGCCTTTAGGAATTCCGGGTGAATCTCATCCAACTGCGGGGCCTTGCCACTGAGGCGCTTTTTAACCACCTTGGTGACCTCAACCCCAGAGATAGGAGAGCCCGCCTCAGAGACCCCAGACTCTGCTTCGTCATGGGAAGGCGTGTCGGTGGAATTGAGGAGGTCTTCAAACTCACAACGTCCAGAGTCGAGGTCAGCAGCCCCCCATCCCCACTATACACAGTGTTGATGGTGAAGGTTGGATCGGAATTTCCTCGAAGCCGTCTGGAAGTCTTTCTCCATGGCCTCACCGAACTGCTCCCATGCCTGAGTTTTTGCTTCAGTGACCATCAAAGCTGCATTCCGCTTGGCCATCCGGTACCCATCAGCTCCCTCAGGAGTTCCCACAGGCCAAAAAGGCCAGATAGGACTCCTTCATCAGATTGACGGCATCCCTCACCGTTGGTGTCCACCAACAGGTTCAGGGGTTGCCGCCACGACAGGCACTGACCACATTACGGCCACAGCTCCGTTCGGCCGCCTCAGCAATGGAGGCATGGAACATGGTCCACTCGGCCTCAATGTTCCCCGCCTCCCCTGGAACATGGAGTTCTGTTGGCGGTGGAAGTTGAAACTCCTTCTGACAGGGGATTCTTCAGGGGATTCACAATACATTTGGGCCTGCCAGGTCGGACCGGCATCTTCCCCTACCATCGGAGTCAACTAACCACCAGGTGGTGATTAGTTGACAGCTAAGCCCCTCTCTTCACCAGAGTGTCGAAGACATGCTGCCACAAGCCCGATAACACAACCATAAAGTCGATCATCAAACTATGACCTAGGGTGTCCAGGTGCCAAGTGCACGTGTGGATACCCTTATGCTTGAAGATGATGTTCGTTATGGATAATCCGTGATGAGCACAGAAGTCCAATAACAGAACACCATTCGGGTTCTGATCGGGGGGACCATTCCTCCCAACCACACCCTTCCTGGTCTCACTGTCTATGCTCACGTGAGCATTGAAGTCCCCCAGCAGAACTATGGAGTCCATAGCGGGAAGACTCTCCAGCACCCCCACTGACTCCAAAAAGTGCAGAGGCACAAACAACAGTCAGGACCCGTCCCTTCACCCGAAGGCTGAAGGAGGCTACCCTTCATCCACTGAGGTGAACCCCAATGTACAGGCGCCGAGCCGGTGGCCAATAAGTATACCCACAACTGCTTGGTGCCTCTCACCTTGGGCAACTCTAGAGTGGAAGAGGGTTCATCCCCTCTCGAGAGGACTGGGACCAGAGCCCAAGCCGTATGTGGACACGAGCCCGACTATATCTCGTCTGAACTTCTCGACCTCACACACCAGCTCGGGGTCCTTCCTGCCAGAGAGGTGACATTCCACATCCCTAGACCCCGTTTCTGTAGCCGGGGGCCTTCAGCCACCACCCGGCTCACACTGCACCTGATCCCTATGGCCCCTCCCACAGGTGGTGAGTCCATGGGAAGGGGGACCCAGGTTACCCTTTCGGGCTGCATGGGTGCAGGCCCGGCCACAAATCAAAAAATCATTTGATTTCAGTGATTGCCTCAAAAGTAACCGGAGCTCCCTTTAACACGCACCACTGTGAACTGGACTCCTTCGTCAATCGGCCCTCTTTTCATTCACGCAGACAAATTCATTCATAAAACAGTCATTGGTAAGACCCGACCCTATCTTTGTGCTCTGCTCACCATGCATACTACTACCTGCACTCTCCAGCAGTTTGACCAATTGCTATTGACATCACACTTTCACCAGATGTTGGGAACAACCCAAGTGATCCATACATAGAAAGGAAGTAGACCAAATATGTTCAAAAATTAAGTTGTGTGTAATAATGTGAAATAACACAGGGAAAAGTATTGAACACTCCAACTGGTATTCATTTAATACTTTGTACAAAAGCCTTTGCAATGACAGCTTCAAGACACCTCCTGTATGGAGGAACGAGTCGCATATATTGTTTTGGTGTGATTTTGGCCCATTTCTCCACACAAGCAGTCTTCAAATCTTGAAGGTTCCCTGGGCTTCTTTTATGGACCTTGAGTTTCAGTTCTTTCCATAGATTTTCAATTGGATTCAAGTCCGGTGATTGGCTGGGCCATTCCAGCAGCTTTTGTTTTTTTTCTTTGAGAGTTGAGAGTTTCCATGGCAATATGTTTTGGATCATTATCCTGCTTAAATGTCCACCCTCGTTTCATTTTCATCATCATCGTACATGGCAGCAGATTTTTTTCAAGAATGTCTCCGTACATTTGCCCATTCATCATTCCTTCAATAATGTGAAGTTTACCAGTACCATTTCCTGAAAACCATCCCCACATCATGTTCCCACCTCCGAACTTCACTTTTGGCATGGTGTTTTTAGGGTGATGTGCAGTGCCATTTGTCCTCCAAACGTGGTGTGCATTATGGCATCCAAAGAGTTCATTTATGCTCTCATCCGACCATACCATATTCTCCCAGTATTTAACTGGCTTGTCCAAATGCTGTTCAGCAAACATCTAACGAGCTTTGACATGCTTTTTTTTCCCAGCAATGGGGTCTTGCTTGGTGAGCGTGCATATAGGCCATGGCGGCAGAGTGCATTACTCACTGTTTTCTTTGTGACAACAGTACCTGCTAATTCCAGATCTTTTTGAAGTTCTCCACAGGTGGTCCCTGGCTCTTGGACAACTCTTCTGATTATTCTTTGCACTCCTCTGTCAGAAATCTTGCGAGGAGCACCAGATCAAGGCAAATTTATGGTGGTATGATTGGCTTTCCACTTATGTATTATGGCCCCAACCGTGCTTACTGGAACATTCAGAAGCTTAGATATGAGACCATTGCCAATGTAATGTTTTGCAACAATTACTTTGCGATGGTCTTGAGACAGCGCTCTGCTCTTCCCCATCATGAGATGTGTCTTGACTCACGCCTTGGCAATGAGAGTTTTTTTGTCGGCCATCAATTAGGAATGAACCAGCTGATATTCATTTGCACTGACAAGGGGCTTGATTGATGTTTGATTATTGATAGATTTTAGGTGTTGTCTTGGCTTTCCATGACTTTTTGCACCTCCCTTTCTTCATGTGTTGAATACTTTTTTCCTGTGTCATTTCACATTTTTACACATAACTTCATTTCTGATCTTATTTGTCGTACTTTCTTTGTATGTTTGGATTACTTGGGTTGTTACCAACATCTGTTGAAATTTTCAGGTCAATAGCACCTTTGAAAGTATATTTAGTGAGAAAAATGGTGATGCGTTAAATACATATTTCAGCAGCTGTGCAGCAGCTCAATTACCTTACCTGGATAAATAAAGGTTAAATAAATAAAGGTTGGCGGCACACTGAACGACTGGTTAGCACATCTGCCTCACAGTTCTGAGGACTGGGATTCAAAATCCCGGCCCCGCCTGTGTGTAGTTTGCATGTTCTCCCCGTGCCTGCGTGGGTTTTCTCCGGGCACTCCGGTTTCCTCCCACATCCCAAAAACATGCGTGGTAGGTTGATTGAAGCAAAGCAAAGCAAATTTATTTATATACCGCATTTGATACACAAGGTAACTCAATGTGCTTTACATGATTAAAAGCATTTAAAAAGAAAGAAAAAACAGCTTATAAACATTTAAAACAAAGAGGGGGAAAAAGAGAAAAAAAATACAATTAAAACAGCATGCAAGAAATAACATTTAAAAGTAGAAATGCTCTAAAAAGCATGGGGGAAAAGAAGAGTTTTTAACCTGGACTTAAAAACATGCACACTTGGGGCTGACGTCACTTCTGTTGGCAACTTATTCAATTTGTGTGCAGCATAATAGCTAAATGCTGCTCCACCTTGTTTGCTTTGGACTCTGTGCTCCACTATTTGAACTGAGTCTGTCGATCTCAGAGCCCTACTGGGTTTATATGCCATTAGGATTTCCTTCATGTATTCAGGACTTAAACCGTTTAGTGATTTATTGACCAGTAGCAAAACTTTAAACTCTATTCTAAAGCTGACTGGAAGCCAGTGTAAATACTTTTGATTTGGAGTAATATGCTCTGACATCTTTGTTCTAGTCAGAACCCGAGCCGCAGCATTCTGAATGAGCTGCAGCTGATTAATGCTCTTTTTAGGGAGTCCAATCAGAAGACCATTACAATAGTCAAGTCTACTTGAGATAAAAGCATGGATGAGCTTCTCCTGGTCTGCTTGACACATGCAAGCCTTCACTCTGGATATGTTCTTCAGATGGAGAGATTGGTTGTTTGTTTATATGTGCCCTGCAATTGGCTGGCGACCAGTTCGGGGTGTAACCTGCCTCTCGCCCGAGATAGCTGGGATAGGGTCCAGCACGCCTGCGACCATTGTGACGATAAAGCGGTTCAGACAATGGATGGATGGATAAATAAAGGTTGCTCAAAAGGTAACATAATAATAATTGCCGGCTTAGGTGCAGTGTTATTCCAGTGTTGTCATTGGATCCAATTACCCAAGCTTCATGCCTGATAAGATGACTATCAATAATTGTCTTCATAAGGAATCACTGTATTATCGTTTTCCCTGGTTACAGGGAAAAGCGATAGTGAACGTGTTGATTCCAGTGTATTATAGCTCAAATGATATCAGTCTGGGAAAACTCTGTTAAATAAAGCAGATCAGGATAAGGCTGAGATAAGTAACTGACCTGCATGCCAGCTGATTTGTAGTAATATTGCGATCCTGCTCTGTCCTTTCTTCTCAGCATCAAATGATGGGAATTCAAAGATGTTCTGCAAGATTTTTTTTTCCTGCACTTACTGTCTATTCTTGAGCCCCAGCTTGCTATCACTTTCTCCTTCTCCCTCTCAAGCATGCTAATGTCCTCCTTGTTGCCTAGGTAACTATTATGGGACCCCCAAGCCGCCAAGGCAGCCCATCATTGGGACAGTGATTCTCGGAGATGCAGGCTCCCAGCAGTCTACTCCGAAGCGCACCAAGTCCTACAATGACATGCAAAGCGTCCGAGTAGTGCCTGCTGACGATGACGATGACTACCGGGCCTCGGAAATGAACAACACTTTCACAGGTGAGAGTATCACAGTGCATTTTCTGCCTCATTGTCTCTTTTCTCTCACTATCACTGCGGGGTCATCTTCTTTGTCTTTGTCCTCAAGCAGTGTATGTGTATGAGATACGTGTGTCTGAGATCAAGAACACAGTTGGAGGGTGAGAATGTGTGTGTTTGTGATCTTCCATGTCTGGTGGTTACATCATGTCTTTTGTCAGGCTGATTTCTTTCCGCACAAGCCTCCAAACACTGCCATCTGCCTGGGAGGAGGGGGGCGCGCCAGATTATTCAGGAGGATGTTTTGAAAGCCAAATGTTGTGACTTATTTCATTATGCATAGAGAATAAAATGGAATATAAAGCATCAATTGTGATTGTGTTGTACAGATAAAAATAAATTGGAGTGTAGCTCCAATGTTTGTGTTACCAAGAATAAAAATCTTAATAGCTAAGCAAAAATTATAATAACAATTAAATGTTATGCTATGCAAATGGAAGTAAGGCACTTGTTGGAAACTTAAAAAAGTAGCAGCAATATCGAATCAGCGTTATTGTGAGTTCAGTAATTTAATTTATCCTGCCATTTAATGACCCCGTAAACTCAGAGATTTGTTTCTAAATACAACCCCAATTGCAACGAAGTTGGGACGTTGTGTTAAACATAAATTAAAACAGAATATAATGATTTTCAAATCATGTTCAATCTATATTTAATTGAATACACTACAAAGACAAGATATTTAATGGTCAAACTGATAAACTTTATTGTTTTTAGCAAATAATCATTAACTTAGAATTTTATGGCTGCAACACGTTCCAAAAACGCTGGGACAGTTTACCACTGTGTTACATCACCTTTTCTTTTAACAACATTCAATAAACGTTTGGGAACCGAGGACACTAATTGTTGAAGCTTTGTAGGTGGAATTCTTTCCCATTCTTGCTTGATGTACAGCTTCAGCTGTTCAACAGTCCGGGATCTCCGTTGTTGTATTTTACGCTTCATAATGCGCCACACATTTTCAATGGGAGACGTCTAGTACCTGCACTCTTTTACTACGAAGCCACGCTGTTGTAACACATGCAGAATGTGGTTTGGCATTGTCTTTTGCTGAAATAAGCAGGGGCGTCCATGAAAAATATGTTTCTCCAAAACCTGTATGTACCTTTCAGCTTTAATGGTGTCTTCACAGATGTGTAAGTTACCCATGCCATTGGCACTAACACACGGTAATTGCTGAAAATGTGCAAAGGCTACTTAGTACTGAATTGTGGAGGTATCGCGTTAAACAGTTTTTCACCATTTCAGTTTTCCTCATGTTTTGGGTGCGACTAAAATGGCACCTAGTGATGCACTTGGGCGAAACCAAGATAGCGCATGGTCGCCTCGATAACGCGCTCTCTAGTATTGTCTTTGTTTTTGTAATTTTCGTTTGTCTTTAGCAACCTTACGCTACTTACTTACACAAGTGAATACTTGCTAAGCTTTAGGGTGTCTATTCCGGACCTTTTTTAACCAAGTTTCACAAATCCGCAAAGGTTTTTCGTAAATACTAACCAGAGGTGTCACAGCTCTCTATGACACAAGGCGAAGACGCAGGCGACACCACTGGGGGGAGCGAGCCAGGCACTGTTTAAGCTTCAACAGCGATTTCAGGATCTAGAACTCCACTTCTGTCGATTCATCATGCAAATCTACGCTGTCTACCCAACAAAATGGAAGAGCTTCTTCTCCTCACAAGGACCAACAAGAACTTTGCATATTCTGCCACCCTCTGCTTTACTAAGACTTGGCTCAGTGAACACATCCCCAATGGAGCGATACAACTGCCTGGCTTCCAACTCCACAGAGCATACCGCGTCACGGAGCTCTCGGAGAAAGCAAAAGGTATGAAAAAATGGTGTACTGATCTCACAGTACTCCACACAGACTACAGCGCAGACTTGGAAATGTTGTTTTTGAACTGTAAGTCATTCTATTCACAACGTGAGTTTTCCTCCTTTTTACTCACCGATGTTTACATTCCACCCCAGGCTAACACGAACACCATGCTGCAAACGCTGGCAGACCAAGTAAATCAACTTGAAAAAAAATTCACCCAGATTCGCTCGTCATTATTCTTGGAGACTTTAACAGAGAAAGACTTAACCACAAACTTCCTAAATCTAAATATATCCCACCAGGGAAAACAACATTCTAGACCACTGTTATACCACGCTCAAAGACTCATCACTCTGTTGACTGTACAGACCAAGGAGGACACCTTTGCCCCTTTTCCATTGTACCGGTTCTACCGGCAACCAGCCTGGTTCTGCCCTGTGTATCACTTCTCCAATACACTTTTTCGAGCCCGGACAGTGCCAATGGCACCATTCCTCAGAACCTCTTCAGACCTGGTTCTAAAACGCAGGCTGCGGCAGCCTGACGTAACTGTCATCTGAGTGGCTGATGTAGGCATTTCTTTAAACGCGGTGACTTGTCACTTTAACAATCATGGCGTCTATGGGCTGCCGCATACCGAATGACGCCGCCGAACCCGACTGAACTGTCGTGCAGTGTGTGTGACTTGACAACTGTTTTCATGAGCCACTGGTTTTGCCGCAATTCAAAAGTTGAATCGCCGTCTTCACGTTGCTGAAGATAAGCTTTTCCGGGTTTAGGTGAGCCGTGCCACATCAAGCCATATAAATAGTATACAAAACATTGACGATTGTGTTTTGCATCAATACTTAACTATATTCATAAATTATAATGTCCTTGTGGATGAAAAAGCAAAACTTGTGACCAGAATGTACTCTAACGTACATACACCTTGGGTACGTTCAAACGAACGGAGCCAGCGAGCCTCCTTTCAAATATCCACACTCTCACTTTTATTCTCATCAACATCTTCTGACTTTAGCAACCTGCTTCTTCCTTAACTATTAATCTTATTGTGCTTTAAGGAACGTGATAAAGTAAAAGAAACTGAATTCACAGCATCAAACACTTATACAGGTTTGCCGGGCATCCAAAAATGGTCCGGTCCAGTTGGGTTCAAGCACGTCGCGCAGTGTGTGGCAGACTTAAAGCAGCTTTTGTTCTGTGGTCGACTTAGGAGGCGTGGGCATTTTTGTCCTTATTGGCAGAAGGTGAAATACACTGAGATGGAAGGTGTGAAAAGAAATGAGCATGCCACCTTCTTCTTCATCCTGCCCCAATCACCCCCACTTTTGATTGGTGCCTGTTGTAATGGAAAAGCAACGGAGGTGAGATCGGGCCAGGCCGTTCTGGAACTTTTAATAGAAAATCAGCACAATTGGAGTGGGGACAGAGCCCTGTACAAGCAAGCCAGACACCATCTGACAAAGGAAATTAACATCACCAAGAGATGCGTAGTTTGGCGAGGATTACAATCAATAGCCAACTACAGGAGACCATCCCCTCAAGCAGAGGACAATAAAGGACTGCCTGACGACTTAAATACATTTCACTGCAGATTTGATGAGGACACTTTCATACTCCACACCCAACTAGCCTAAACTCCAAGGACCTCCATCACACATCTAACTCCCCCTCCTGCCTTGACCATTCACAAAAAGGACATGAGAAGTTTCTTCAAGCAACAAAAGGTCAACAAAGCGCCTGGCCCGGACAGGGTGTCCCCATCCTGCTTGAAAGTCTGCACGGACCAGCTTTCTCCAGTTTTCACTCAGATTTTTAATAGATCTTTGGAACTGTGAGACGTTCCATCCTGCTTCAAACGCTCCACCATTATCCCAGTCCCCAAGTAACCTGCAATCTTGGGTGTCAATGACTACAGGCCTGTCGCCCTGACATCTGCGGTCATGTAGTCCTTTGAACGCCTTGTGCTGGACCACCTAAACAGCGTCACAAGACTGTCACAGGACCGTTGCTGGACCTCCTGCAGTTTCCCTACTGAGCAGATAGGTCGGTGGATGATGAAGTCAACATGGCACTGCACTTCATCCTGGAACATCTCGACAACACAGGGACCTAAACAAAGATCGTGTTTGTCAACTTTAGCTTGGCGTTCAACACCAACATTTCTGAACTCTCCTCCAAGCTCCTCCATCTTAGCATCTCACCTGCAATCTGCCAGTGGATGTACAGCTTCCTGACAGGCAGGACACAGCAGGTGAGGCTGGGGGAAACCACCTCATCCATACGCACCATCAGCACTAGTACTACTAGTCACTTTAAGTTGTTTTAAGTTGTCATTGTATCAGCACTACCACATGACTGACTCCCTTTCATTGATAAATTACTCCCCGTACTTGTTTTTTATCTCCTAAATGTATATTTTGTCATAATGGCTGTTTTTTGTTGTTGTTTTTTTTTTGTCACACTAGAGTAGCTCCACTACCGGAGACAAATTCCTTGTGTGTTTTAACACAACCAATAAAGATGATTCTGATTTCAGCGTCATTGTTCGCATCAGTGGTTATCCGGCGCAATTGCGAGTTCCTTAGTTATGATTGCTTGGCCCATCTACCACTACAGCGTACAGTTAGCTATCTAGCTGTGCCTACACATTGCCTCTTCCCCGGATGCCCCAATTTACTGAATAGCTCAGTGTCGCGATTTAAATTCCCAAAGGAGGAGGTGACGCCGTCCTGCAGCGGAGAGAGCGGAAGCCTGTTAGCTCGCGAGCTAGCTGTCAGCTAGCGCCTCATGCTGCGGCATTGAAAGCACCGTGGTGACCCGGTGAAATATATTCCATACACTGGAGGGTTTAAATGTGTATATTTTTGCGGCTCAGGGAATTTAAAAGAAAGAAATTTTTTTAATAAATTGTCCCTATCAGTAGGCAGCACGATGACTGCCTCGTTAGCACATCACATCTGCCTCGCAGTTCTGAGGTTCAAATCCGGCCTCACCTGTGTGGAGTTTGTATGTTCACCTCGTGCCTGCGTGGGTTTTCTCCGGTTTCCTCCCACATCCCAAAAACATGCATGGTAGGTTGATTAAAGACTCTAAATTGCCCGAAGGTGTGAGTGCGTATGGTTGTTTGTTTATATGTGCCCTGCGATTGACTGGTGACCAGCTCAGGGTTTGGCATCCTCCGGCCGTACCCCGCACGTTTACCCCGCCTCTTGCCCAGTGTCAGCTGGGATAGGCTCCCCCACACCCGCGACCCTAGTGAGGATAAACGGTATGGAAAATGGATGGATGTGTCTATCAGTTCCAGTTTCTTCAAAGCTCTTTGCTGTTTTGTGAGTCTGGGGTTTTCCCACCTCTCTTGCTACTGTGGATTTGTGCCCTCCTTTTGTCCACTTGCCAGGCTGCCAGAATGTTGAATTAGCATTTGATCAGGCCTGAAAGGAGCTTGAAAGAGGTGGGACTCTACTGGGCCAGAGCTGGGAAATGAGTGGAGGCAGGGGCTGGGAAAGCTAGTTTATGGAGAATAAGGTTTAATGGTGGCAAAAATAAGAGGGTGGGGGTCAAAAATAGTTTGGTAAAGACTCTTGGTGGGAAACCTTTGCATATTTCTGGGGTCCTTTCACTACACTATGAGGAGAAAGGGGCTAGGTTAGGGTGGGCTGTTGCTTATTTCATCTGTTCTTTTCTGGCTTGTGTAATACATAAACTGTCTTTTGTTCTTCTATGTTGTTTTTCCTTGTCATGCCTGTTTTGTGACCCAGGATCCTTAGTGCGTAGCCTCTTCCCCTCTCCTTTATTGTGCACAGGTAACTCTAGCGACCAGGATGAGAGCCGCGGTGGCATCCTCCGGCCGTACCCCGCACGTGACAACGCTCCTTCCTGTGGTCTGAACAATGCGGCCATCTCCACAGCGGACAGCGGGCAGCAGACACTGGCAGAGCCGCAGGTCTCCCCGGAAGATGCACTGGGGCCGCTGCCAGACAACTGGGAGATGGCATACACTGAGAATGGAGAACTTTACTTCATAGAGTATGTGTTACAGCTCATAATTTAACAGCATGAATTCACTTGTTGCTATAACTGAAATAGTCAAAGTAGCTCACAAAGTAGTCAAGGTATTTATCCATGTTGCACGTCCACTGGCTATCTGGACCCCCCAATGATGTAGTTTTAAAGCCAGCCCAGCCTCCCTGGGTTCCTCTACTAATTTCCCGTTAATCCCTTCATGTGTCGAGCTCTAAAGGAGATCACACCCCGATCACCTGACTACCTCCACCTCTCGGTCCTCTCTGCAGCACAACAAAGGCACATCACCAGGACATGGCTGTGAATTTAAATAGCTTGTATGTAAATTTTTCCAGTCACTATTGTTTCTTTTGACAATTGAAGGAAAAATCCAGGGATTGATTGTTTTGCATGTGTTGATATTATTCTTATTTGTCTGTGCAGCAGAGGCCGCCGTTCCTTGATATATATGCAAACGTGGTTCGAATTCAAATTGTTATTGACACGTGACGTGTTTTAGCTAAGAGGCTGTTTTCAACTCTTGTTTGTATTCTGTCAGCCATAACACAAAGACCACATCATGGTTGGATCCCCGGTGTCGAGACAAAACCTCCAGGAGTCTGGAAGAGTGTGGTGATGATGATGGTAAGCTTCCAGAGAACTTAGTGTACTATTTTAGCAGTTTGAAATCATTAAAAGGTATTTGGGGAGAAAAATAAGTAGTTGTCTAAGAGGCAGCTGATGAATAAAGTTTACAAAGAAACACACGTGGGGAAATTGCGCCATCATGTGGCAAAGAGGAATGTAGCATACCACCCCTCTAGTTTTATGCGTATCCTACATTGCTGTGACTTTCTAAGGGGTTTCTCGTTCTCTTTTTTTCTCCCATTTGTTATTTGGATTCTTCATTCCCCACCTGATTCTACTCTACCCCCTATCTCTTTCCTGCTCTTCATGTTTTTCTGTTTCGTCTTGCTTTCACCTTGGAGAAGAGGGGATACATACGGAGGACCTGGAGAGTGATCTAGGTAGGATGTCTCTGTTTTTTACCATAATGGCCATCAGCAGCGGGTTTATTGCCAAGATTGTATGCTGTTGGGTCCCAGAGGCTCAGAGGAGCACGGTTTGGTCCATAGTCTGCCATGGATGGCAGTACGTTCCCTCCTAGCACGTCACCTTCTCTCACGTTTCTTATGTTATGTCAAGGCTTTCTGTGACTGAAATGTGGACATCGGGCAGCTTTGTACACCTTTGTAGCCCCGGCTGAGTCGAATGACGTTCCCCTGCCTGTAGGGATGCACAATAACTATTGCACTGATAACTATTGGATCGATACTGGGACAAAAACGTCACACTCATCTTCCGATATAGAAAAAAAATGGACTGATAACAAGAACCGTATCATTCAGTAGTGCTCTGGTCGGCACCAGCTGTTGTTAGACAGTTACATTAGCTTGTGAGGGTCATGAATATTCTGACCAAAATTCTTTGCCTACAACACCAAAAGTAGTCAATATCCAATGTAATTTAGCATATGATCGCCAGCACTAGCTGAATTGCAATCATCCAGTGATCGGATCTACGACACTCGCAACCGTGTGGAGCGCAGCGCTCGGCAAAACCCAGCGGCCTATGAAGCGGGGGACTCGCGTAGTAGCTCAAGCTAACAGAAAAGCATGTTAAACTTTAAAATGGCATCATTTCCAAGTTATTAGAAATAAGAGATAAGCAGCTTGGATGTCCCAAAAAAATAATGGTTTGGTCTCTGGTTCCATTATTCGTTCATTATTCATAGGAAAAGCATTATAAAACATCAGGTTTACAGTATATTGAAAATTTTGATTTATAATGTAAGAATAGAATGGGATAATAGTGTATTGTCAATGTTTATCTCCTATTTCTAGTAACTTGGAAATTGCGCCATGGTTTTAAAGATTAACTTGTTCAAAACTGTGTGGCCAAATTTCAGCCCTCTAACCTTTGACTTTAACAGATTTGTCTTTGGTGGAAAACATCAAAGTCCAAGAAAATGTCCACAAAGAAAAAAATGGCCAACAGATGCAGAAGGGCTGGACTACAATTCATTCATGTAAACCCCCTGAATTCATTTGAAACAGTGCTGTCTGTATCGAGATGTGGTGCTATTTCTACCCCTAGGTGTCGGTAAAGCCAAAGGCATGGAGTTCAATGCCTGGATGACGTTATGTTGGGGACTAAACGGGTTTGAAAGAAGGCACCTTTTTTTCTATTTTTGACCATATGATGCATTCCACAAAGATTAAGGAAAGGTGGTATGAAGGTTAAAATGCTGTAGCCGGTTAAAAAGATTAGACTTTCCGGAGAGTCCCTATGTAACGTGATAAAAAACAAGGGCGCTTATTGGTCAAAGACTCCTCTTTCGTTCGTTTTTTTTCAGTTTATCGCTGATCAATTGCTGTTCCTTACAGTCCCCGGATGTCTGTCACAACTAATTTGAAATTGAATTTGTCAAACTGAATCTAAAATGATCAAACTGAATGTGAAAATATATAATTTGAATTTCCATTGCGGATAAAACATTAACTTACATTCACTTTTCAAGTGTATTGTACTTCAGTTCCATACTAAAATTACATTTCAATGTATACTATTCAGATTAAGTTCTTAAAGCCAATTCTTCAAATTGAACAATACAAATTCAAATTATGTTTTTCCAATTCCGTTTTTAATGCAATTATTATTATATTAATTAATTATTATATATAAAAGAGCCGTCACCTTATCGTGGTGGAGGAGTTTGTGTGTCCCAATGATCCTAGACGCTAAGCTGTCTGGGGCTTTATGCCCCTGGCAAGGTCACCCATGGCAAACAGGTCCTAGGTGAAGGACCAGACAAAGCACAGCTCCAAAGACACCTGTTTAAAAATAATGGAAGACGTTTTCCCTTGCGGGTCACCCGGGCCTCCCTCTGCAGCCAGGCGTGGAGGTGGGGCTCGAAGGCGAGCGCCTGGTGGGTGGGCCTGCACCCATGGGGCCCGGCTGGGCGCATCCCGAAATGGTAACGTGGGTCCCCCTTCCCATTGGCTCACTACCTGTGGCCAGTGTGAGCTGGTGACCGAAGTAAGGGACCTTGGCGCTCCGATCCCCGGCTACAGAAGCTGGATCTAGGGATGTGGAATGTCACCTCTCTGGCAGTGAAGGAGCCGAGCTGGTGTGCGAGGTGGAGAGGTTCCGACTATATATAGTCAGGCTCGCTTCCACACACAGTTTGTGCTCTGGTACCAGTCCTCTCGAGAGGGGTTGGACTCTCTTCCACTCGGGAGTTGCCCACGGTGAGAGGCGTCGAGCAGGTGTGGGTATACTTATTGCCCCCTGGCTCGGTGCCTGTCCGTTGGGGTTCAGCCCGGTGGACGAGAGGGTAGACTCCCTCCGCCCTCGGGTGGGGGGGATGGGTCCTGACTGTTATTTGTGCCTATGGACGAAACAGCAATTCAGAGTACCCAAGCTTTTTTGAGTCCTTGGAGGGTGTGCTGGAGACCGCTCCTGCTGGTGACTCCATCATTCTGCTGGGGACCTTTAATGCTCACATGGGCAATGACAGTGAGACGTAGAAGGGCGTGATTGGGAGGAACGCTCCCCCCCGCCCCCCAGTCAGAACCAGAGCGATGTTCTGTTATTGGACGTATGTGCTCATCACGGATTGTCCATAACGAACACAATGTTCAAGCACAAGGGTGTCCACACGTGCACTTCGCACCAGGACACACTAGGCCTGGCAGGTCCAAACGTATTGTGAGGGTATTTTTTGGCCTGTGGGACGTCTGAGGCAGCTGATAGGTACCGGCTGGCTAAGCGGAATGCAGCTTTGGTTGTCGCTGAGGAAATAACTCAGGCATGGGAGGAGTTCAGTGAGGCCATGGAGAATGACTTTCGAATGGCCTCGAGAAAATTCTGTTCCACCAGCCGGCGTTTCCGGATGGGGAAGCAGCGCACCATCAACACTGTGTATAGTGAGAATGGGGCGCTACTGACCTTGACTCGGGACGTTTTGAGTTGGTGGGGAGAATCCTTCGAAGACCTCCTCAATTCCACCGAAACGCAGTCCCATGAGGAAGCAGAGTGTGAGATCTCTGAGGCGGGCTCTCCTATCTATGGGGTTGAGGTTACCGAGGTAGTTAAAAAGCTCCTCAGTGGCAAGGCCCCAGGGGTGGATGGGATTAGCCGGGAGTTCCTAAAGGCTCTGGATGTTGTGGGGCTGTCCTGGTTTGCGCGCAACATCACGTGGACATTGGGGGCAGTGCCTCCCCGGTGCGGTGTTCCAGGCATGGGAGGAGACCCCAGGGACGGCCCAGGACACACTGGAGAGACTGTGTCTCACGGCTGGCCTGGGAACGGCTCGGGATCCCCCCGGAAGAGATGGATGAAGTGGCTGGGGAGAAGGAAGTGTGGGCTTCCCTGCTAAAGCTACTGCCTCTGCGACCTGACCTTGGATAAGTGGAAGAAAATGGATGGATGGATGGATAGATATAAATGATTCAAATGTATTTCCTGCTGGCACATATTTCAGCCCATAGAAAACATTTGGACAGCAAAAATGATGTTTGAAGCTTGAGTTGCAGTTTCTTTTCAGAATTCATAGCCGTTGAACTTTTTCACATTTTGTGACCTTACAATAACAAACTCCTAGGAACTACCCTGAGAATGCCCAATCTTGTCCAATCTTAGAAGCTAAGCAGGGTTGGTCGTGGTTAGTACTTGGATGGGACACCACATAGGAATACCAGGTGCTGGGTTTGCACAGTAGGCCAATCACCTGCTCCCATAAAAAAAAACTACGGATTACAGAAACCGCAATTGCGGCCTAATGTGCCTCATGGCACTGAGAGCTCTGAAAAAACAAAAAACAAAATCAATAACAAATTTGAATGTATTTTGTTGTGATTTTTTGTGATAGACCAAAACAAAGTACCACATAATTGTAAAGTGGAATGAAAATTATATATGGTTTTCAAAATTTTAAGCGAATATCAATCTGAAAAATGTGTTGTGCATTTGTACTCTGATACCCCTAAATACACTCCAGTGCAATCAGTTGCCTTCAGACTTCACCTAATTAGTTTTAATTTAATTTGATTATTAGTAAATAGAGTCCACCTGTGTGTATTTTACCGTATAAATGCACTTGTTCTGTGAAAGCCTCAGTGGTTTGTTCGAGAAAAGTAGGGAACAACAGAATCAGGACAACCAAAGAACTCACCAGACAGGTCAGGGATAATGTTGTGGAGAGGTTTAAAGCAGGGTTAGGTTATAAAAAATCCCAAGGAGCACCATTGAATGCATCAGGCAAAAATGGAAAAAGTATGGCACAACTGCAAACCTACCAAGACATGGCCGCACACCTAAACTGACAACTAGCAAGGAGAGCACTCATCAGAGAGGCCCATGGTCACGATGGACGAGCTGCAGAAATACACAGCTCAGGTGGGAGAATCTGTCCACAGGACAACTATATGTCGTGCACTCCACAAACGTGGCCTTTATGGAAGAGTGGCAAGAAGAAAGCCATTGTTGAAAGAAAGGGTGAGCAAGTCCCATTTGCCATGTAGGAGACATTGCTCATGTGGAAGAAGGCGCTTTGGTCAGATGAGACCAAAGTTGATTTATTTTTTTTATTTTTTTATTTTTTAGCCTAGATGCAATGTGTGGCAGAAAAGTAACACTGGTCATCACCCTGAACACACCATGCCCACTGTAAACCATGCTGTGGGAATGCTTTTTTTCTGCAGTGACTGGGAAGCCGGTCAGAGTTGATGGGAAGAGCAGAGTTGGTTGTAGCAAAATGTGACTCGACAAAGTATTGACACAAGTGGCTGAAAACATCATGTTTTTCAGATTGTTATTTGCTTAAAGTTTTGAAAACTATGTATCATTTCCGTTCCACTTTCTAATTATGTGCTACTTTGTGTTGGTCGATCACATAAAATCTCAAAATGTTTGGGGTTGTAAGATGGCAAAATTTAAAAAGGTTCAAGGGTTATGAATACTTTTTGAAGGCACTGTATGTAGGTAATGGAAGCAGATCTCAGTCTTTAACAAGATGTTAATGTTTGTCCTAAAAGCCTTTATTGTTGCTGGCAACTGAGAATTTGACAGCTATCGATTATGAAATTCAGCCCTGCAAAAAACAATTTACTTGAGCACTCTGAAATTCTCTGTAGAAAATCAAATACAGTGAGAAGAAAAAGTGAGATGCCAGCATACGATCACGGATGTGACATTTGGAATGGCCTTGTCAGTTCACAATGGAAGGCAATCCGTTTTGTCCAGCGTTTCACCTCTTCTAAAACATGCTCACCAATCACACAGATCCTGACACAAATGTTACAGTGTAATACTTTGTATATTATGACGGTGAAAAATTGTAGGTCATGATTTCAATTATGATGCTTTTTGGCGGCTATGGACAATGATTGTATCGAAATATCATCTCAGCACTCATACGAAGTGTTGTTTATACAAATAGTCAATTTGTCCGGTAGCAGTCAATGTGCTGGTTTGTTGTGACAGTAGTTCACTGCTGGCTGATTGTTGTTCATTGTTTTACGCTCTGTGTCTAATTTCAGAGCTGCCGCCAGGATGGGAGAGGATTGATGACCCAGTGTACGGAATTTATTATGTCGAGTAAGTAAATCACCTTGTTGGCACATCACCTCACAGCTCCAAATGAAATCAAGCTGTCGTTCCTTAGAAATACAGTTTACTATACATTTAAACTACATAGCTGTCAACTTTAATGAACCTTTCCTCTCCTCTGTGTCAGTCATATAAACAGGAAGACCCAGTACGAGAACCCAGTGGTGGAGGCGCGGCGTCGAAAAGTCCTGCAGGAGCAGCAGCAGCAGCCGCAACCTCCAGAAGGTGAGCGGTACATTCGAGGTTGGTTTCCTGCCCATTTCTTTCTTTCTTTATGTCTGTGACTGTCTCGTCCCTCTGGTCATCCACTACTCACTGGGGTTTGGGTACTAGAACCTCACTTTGCTGTATCTTGAAGACAAAATAATTCACATGCCAGATGAATCATATATATTGAACATATTTAATAAAATAGACCGGTCCAAAGCCCAAGTGTTGCCTTTTGAGGTTTTAATTTTAGTGATTAAAATCCATGTGTTGGACATAATTTTCCTTTTAGCATTAAAAGTTGATTCTTGCTTTAGATCGATTATCTTGAGAGTTTTACAATTATTGTAGATTTTCTCCATCATATTATAAATGTATTTTTTTTAATTTTTTTTTTTTTTTTGCTTCGCTTTGCTGAATTGAGTTGCTGAATATGTACAACCCCAATTCCATGAAGTTGGGACGTTGTATTACACATAAATAAAAACAGAATACAATGATTTGCAAATTATGTTCAACCGATATTTAATTGGAAACACTACAAAGACAAGATATTTAATGTTCAAACTGATAAACTTTATTATTTTTTAGCAAATAATCATTAACTTAGACTTTTATGGCTGCAACACTTTCCAAAAAAAGCTGGGACAGGTGGCAAAAAAGACTGAGAAATTTGAGGAATGCTCATCAAACACCTGTTTGGAACATCCCACAGGTGAACAGGCTAATTGGGAACAGGTGGGTACCATGATTGGGTATAAAAAGAGCTTCCCTGAATTGCTCAGTCATTCACAAGCAAAGATGGGGCGAGGTTCACCTCTTTGTGAACAAGTGCGTGAGAAAATAGTAGAAAAGTTTAAGAACAATGTTCCTTAACGTACAATTGCAAGAAATTTAGGGATTTCATCATCTACGGTACATAATATCATCAAAAGGTCCAGAGAATCGAGAGAAATCAATGCATGTAAGCGGCAAAGCTGAAAACCAACATTGAATGCTCGTGACCTTCGATCCCTCGGGCGGCACTGCATCAAAAACCGACATCAATGTGTAAAGGATATCACCACATGGGCTCAGGAACACTTCAAAAAAACAATGTCAGTAAATACAGTTCGGCGCTACATCCGTAAGTGCAACTTGAAACTCTACTATGCAAAGCAAAAGCCATTTATCAACAACACCCAGAAACGCCACCGGCTTCTCTGGGACCGACCTCATCTAAAATGGACTGATGCAAAGTGGAAAAGTGGTCTGTGGTCCGAGGAGTCCACATTTCAAATTGTTTTTGGAAATTGTGGATGTTGTGTCCTCCGGGCCAAATAAGAAAAGAACCACCCGGACTGTTATGGACGCAAAGTTCCAAAGCCAGCATCTGTGATTGTATGGGGCTGTGTTAGTGCCAATGGCATGGGTAACTTACACATCTGTGAACCACATTCTGCACGTGTTACAAAAGCGTGGCTTCGTAGTAAAAGAGTGCGGGTACTAGACTGGCCTTCCTGCAGTCCAGAGCTGTCTCCCATTGAAAATGTGTGGTGCATTATGAAGCGTAACATACAACAACGGAGACCCCGGACTGTTGTACAGGTGAAGCTGTACATCAAGCAAGAATGGGAAAGAATTCCACCTACAAAGCTTCAACAATTAGTGTCCTCAGTTCCCAAACGTTTATTGAATGTTGTTAAAAGAAAAGGTGATGTAACACAGTGGTAATCATGACCCTGTCCCAGCTTTTTTGGAATGTGTTGCAGCCATAAAATTCTAAGTTAATGATTATTTACTAAAAACAATCAAGTTTATCAGTTTGACCATTAGATATCTTGTATTTGTAGTGTATTCAATTAAATATAGATTGAATATGATTTACAAATCATTCTATTCTGCTTTTATTTATGTTTAACACAACATCCCAACTTCATTGGAATTGGGGTTGTATTTAGAAACAAATCTCTGACTTTACGGGGTCATTAAATGGCAGGATAAATGAAATTATAAAGCAAATGCACATATAGGTTAAATGTTCATTATGTGCACTCACTAACCACAGCGTTGGTACACCTGTAAATCTAATGCGATCCCACAGACGAGCTGTAAAAAAAAAACTAACGCTATTCTTTTTAACAGAAAATAATGCTCACTTTACATTACCACTGTGAAAGATGTACTGTATTAAATTAACAATATGTTTTGTCATCATAGTTTGCACTGTAGAGCTGCACTGCATCATAATGAGACCTTTTTGAGCTGCGAGATGGGCCGTAGGTTGGAAATTGTATATAATCATAGAATAATAAACAATACATGTTTGCATTTTGTTTACCTTTTTGAAAATGTCTATCAAAAGTGATCCTTCAGCTCATTTGTGTTGAATCTCAATAGATTGTACATTGTGTATCAAATGAATGGTCTTGTGAGTGTGTGTGGACTAACTTTTTTGTGTCTTTGTCATGTGTATTCATATATGCCATGGAAATTCAACTTTGTGCTGCATAAGTGGGGACTGACCTGAAGGATTTATCTCTACAGAGTGGATAGAGGAGCACTCCTCAGCTGCAGCGCCACTGGTAAACTACATTCCAAACCACCTTGAGACCTACAGGGACCCTCAAGTCCAGCCAAATCTACCTCCGGTCCCAACAGGAGCAAAACGTAAGTGTCCAGTTTCACAGTCCTATCATGGGTCATCGTGCAAACTCCACACATGCGGGGCCGGGGATTGAACCCCAGTCCTCAGAACTGTGAGGCAGACGCTCTAACCAGTCGCTGACCGTGCCACACTGGGGTACATATGACTGCATAGATGTACAATTGTGCTCATACATTGGCATGGCAACATACCATGGCAGAATTTGTGAAATATTGTTTATTTTTTTTAATATAACTGATGACTGAACAACAACCATCATTAATTTCTTTATGGTTTTGTTTTGTTTAATGATAATGCTTGTCTGAAATGCTTGTTTAATTTGATTCCCATTAAAATAAAATAAAATGTGTTTCTCCTAGTCCTTGATGTTATCTTTAAAGAACTGTACCAATCTTACAAATTCTGCCTGGGTAATCAAACATATGAGCACAACTGTGTCATTTACTAAATAAAAGTAGGGCTGTAAATTCCAAAATAAGAGCAAGTAAATACATTAAAAAATTATTACGTGTTCAAATAAAGTGCTTAACTTCAGAATAATTATTTGAAAAGACTAACAAAATACAGATAATACTTTATGTTTTGATCATATGGGTAGACGCAAAATCATGCATTGTAAAAATGCATTATACATAGGTAGAAGTGTATTCCAGAATTTTGAGGGTATTATAATTTTCTGCGTATTATACATGGATGTGCTTTATACACAAGTAATTACGGTACATCTGGATTGCAGTTTTTTGCCTGCACTTTACTGTTGCGGTGTACAATTATGTCAGCCTTTGATCGATTATTAGTACCACTCTAACAAAAAATGTGAAATGCATATTTGAATGTGTTGTTTTTGTAACACTCTGCAGGGGGGAAGCCGTTTTTCACCAGAAACCCTGCAGAGCTGAAAGGAACATTCATCAACACCAAGCTGAAGAAGAGCCGTCGTGGATTTGGCTTCACTGTGGTCGGAGGAGATGAGCCAGATGAGTTTCTCCAGATCAAGAGTCTGGTGTTAGACGGACCTGCAGCCATGGATGGCAAGATGGAGACAGGTGCAGTACATGTCTTCCATCAGTAGGAGACACTGTTTTCTTTCCCAAGTGCCATTGCTTTCTGAAGTCCAGTACCTAAAGTGTTAGTAAGCATATTTTGTTTTGCCCATGTGGGTGATCAGTTGAATTTGTGCAAGTGTGTTATTTAGGCTAGCATGCTAGCTAATGCTATTGATGACCCTCATGTGAAGGTGGTTTGTTTGTTTTGAATAATTTAAGTACTGAATCGTCTTTTATATAACTTGGCATCAGGGTTGTGCTTTCTTTAATTTGAACACACCCCTTTGTACCTTGTCACTCTGAACATTTGAATTCCTGTAGACGTCATACAACCCTTCTCCGTTTAAATGCATCTTATGGCAATTACAAACCACTTTACAAAATACATAGATTTTCACCATTCGCAGCTTAGTTCCTATCTCCTACGAATTCTGGGCTGCACTATATTTTATTTTGTGGAAAATGACATGTCTCTTTTAATATTTATTTGTTGTGATCCAGGTGATGTCATCGTCAGTGTGAATGATACCATTGTGCTGGGTTACACCCACGCTCAGGTGGTGAAGATTTTCCAATCCATCCCCATTGGCTCCATGGTGGACTTGGCCTTATGCCGTGGCTACCCACTTCCCTTTGACCCCGATGACCCCAACACCAGTCTGGTCACCTCGGTGGCCATCTTAGACAAGGAGCCTATTATTGTCAATGGACAGGAAACCTTTGACTCACCTTCCAACCCAAGCGGTCCGCTCAACGGCCAGAGAGAGTTGCGGGCGCACAGCCCGTCCACTGAAGCTTTGTCCAACAGCCTGCACGGCTACACCAGCGACGTGGTCACCCTGGCATCGTCTATAGCCACCCAGCCCGAGCTCATCACTATCCACATGGAGAAGGGAGACAAAGGGTTTGGGTTCACCATCGCAGACAGCCTGACAGGAGGCGGGCAGCGGGTCAAACAGATCGTGGACTACCCACGCTGTCGTGGCCTCAAGGAGGGGGACATTCTGATGGAGGTTAACAAAAGAAATGTCCAGAACATGAGCCACAACCAGGTGGTTGACCTGTTGAGCAAGTGCCCCCGAGGAAGTGAAGTCACAATGCTGGTGCAAAGAGGTATGCATGGCTTCATTTCATTACATTTTTACTATACACTGAACCCCCTTTTATAGTGGGGGATATGTTCCGGACCCACCCACGATGTAGCGAGACCATATTAAAAAAAAAAAAAAACATTTGCTAAAATAGCTTTACCCCTGGCGGCACGGTGGCCGACTGGTTAGCACGTCTGCCTCACAGTTCTGAGAAGAAGAAGAATCACCTTCATTGTCATGAACATGCATGCATGCACACGAAATTTGTTCTCTGCATTTTACCCATCACAGTGAACACACACACTTGTTAGTGGAACACACTGCAGTAGGGGGCAGCTGAAGCGAGCAGTTCGTGGTATCAGCTTCTTGCTCAAGGACACCAAAACCGTGAGTCCGGGGGATGGTGGCGGATGGTCCAGTCGGGGTCTTGAACCTGGGTGCCCGACAGCGGCAGGTGATGAGCTTAAGCATTGGCCCACGGCTGAGGTCCTGGGTTCAAATCCAGCCAATTGACCGTAGGTGTGAACGTGAGTGTGTGTGGTTGGTTTGTATGTGCCCTGCGATTGGCTGGCGACCAGTTCAGGGTGTACCCCGCCTCTTGCTTGGAGTTAGCTTGGATAGCCTCCAACACGCCCGCAACCCTAGTGAGGATAAGCGGTATGGAAGATGAGTTTTACCCCTCCCACAAATTTTAAACACATTTCAAGTTATGAAAACAAACTTCAATGTATGAAAACACACTTTTTAAACAAATTGTAAATTTATTTGAACACAAAAAACAAATTGCAAGCAAAAATGTACAGAAAATACAGTATATATTGTAGTGTCCATGTACAAGCATGTGCCTTTAATCGGTGTACAGTATATGCGTGTGTGTGTGTATCTTTGATGCCACACAAATATAAAGTGTGCTTTCTTCAAGCTTTGTCATTCCAAGTTCAAGTTTACTGTAAAACTGACATACTGGATAATGAAAGCCAATTAAATATTCTAAATTTAAACACTGATTTTTAATGTTCTAAAGTCGGCTAATTTAATGCTTATGGATAATACGAAACAGAAATTACCATTAATGTTACAGTATTGAGAACGGAAGTAACTGCTTGACATGTAATGTAATGTAATGTAACAATGTAATGTAACCAATTGCTCGAAAACGATTCCTTTACCTACCCACCGATGGGGCACAAGGTTAGTGTTTGTGATACTGTGAGACAACGTTCATGTGAATTTTGTCCCAATTCATTGTGATGTAAAGTTGCTAGTTTGACCTTTGAACTTTTAGCTCAATGTTAAGCTTGTAATAAGCTTGTGGATGTTTCTATTTTCTTTCCAGTATGGTAAAATAATAAATATTTTATTTTTCTGTCTGTCATCTGGGTGGCACGGTGGCCGACTGGTTAGAGCGTCAGCCTCACAGTTCTGAGGAGCGGGGTTCAATCCCCGGCCCCGCCTGTGTGGAGTTTGCATGTTCTCCCTGTGCCTGCGTGGGTTTTCTCCGGTTTCCTCCCACATCCCAAAAATATGCATGAATTGGAGACTCTAAATTGCCTGTAGGTGTGACTGTGAGTGCGAATGGTTGTTTGTTTGTATGTGCCCTGAGATTGGCTGGCAACCAGTTCAGGGTGTACCCCGCCTCCTGCCCGATGATAGTTGGGATAGGCTCCAGCGCGCCCGCGACCCTAGTGAAGAGAAGCGGCTCAGAAAATGGATGGATGGATGTCTGTCATCAGCTCAACGTTAAAACCATCAGTGCAAGAGTGCAACCCACCGTTTAACTTGTTAGCTGCCTCAATGTTGGCATAGACGTATTTTATTGTTTCACACTCACCGAATTGACTGAGAGTTGACTTCACGGAACTTCTGCGCGGTGTAGGCTGAGGCTCGGAGCGGAAGGGAGCACGGGGAGAACATGCAAACTCCACAACCTCTGAAATGTGAGGCGGATGTGCTCACCATTTGGTCACCGTGCCACGCAAGAAGTGCTTTTTTTCTGCTTTTTATTTTTGTACCAAAACAGCGTTCCTTAAAGCTCCTAATCTCTGCCTAGATTAAAGAACAATTTTTAGGTAGGAGGATACTGGTTCAAAAAGCAGCCCTATGGGGGGCACAAGCCAGTGCAAACTGTAGGCTGGTCCCAAGCCAGGATAAATGCCGAGGGTTGCGTCAGGAAGGGCATCTGGCTTAAAACTTTGCCAAACAAATATGAGCACTCATCCAAAGAATTCCATATCAGATCGGACGTGGCCCGAGTTAACGACATCCGCCACCGGCGCCGTTAACTTGCAGGGCGCCGGTGGAAATTCAGCGACTGTGGATCGAAGATGAAGTCGAAGATGAATGAGAGATGGAAATAAGGTTATATAATATAAATACGGTTCTTATGCAGAAAGAGAAGAGGAAAGCACAAAGCATAGACTTTGAATGTTGAGACTATGACATGAAAAGGTTGGGATTTGGTAGACATGATGATTATGAGATACAGCGGCTGAAATAAGTATTTAACATGTCACCATTTTTCTCAAATACATTTCCAAAGGTCCTATTCACATGAAAATTTCACCAGATGTTGGGAACAACCCAAGTGAGCCATACATACAAAGAAAGTAGATCAAATAAGATCAGAAATTAAGTTGTGTGTAATAATGTGAAATCACACAGGGAAAAAGTATTGAACACACTAACTGGTATTTATTTACTCTGGTGGGATTTTTCATTCCTCCACACAAGCAGTCTTCAAATCTTGAAGGTTCCGTGGGCTTTTTTTATGGACCTTGAGTTTCAATTCTTTCCATCGATTAGATTCAAGTCAGGTGATTGGCTGGGCCATTCTAATAGCTTTATTTTTTTTCTTTGAAACCAATTGAGAGTTTCTTTGGCAGTATGTTTTGGATAACACTTTTGATTATTCTTTGCACTCCTCTGTCAGTAATCTTGCGAGCAGCACCTGATCGAGGCAAATTTATGGTGGTATGATTGGCTTTCCACTTACTTAATATACCCCCAAACATGCTCACTGGAACGTTCAGAAGCGTAGATATGCGCCTGTAACCAATGCCATCGTTATGTTTTGCCATAATTAGTTTGCAATGGTCTTGCGACAGCTCTGTGCTCTCCATCATGAGATGTGTCTTGACTCACACCTTGGCAGTGAGACCTTTTTGTAGGCCATCAATTAGGACTGAACCAGCTGATATTCATTTGCACTGAGAAGTGGCTGGACCGCTGTTTGATTATTGATAGATTTTAGGTGTTGTCTTTGTCATGAACAGAACAGAGGATAGGACCCAAAAAATGCACGACTCCACTACAAATGGACAATTTCAAAAAGAGAGGTTTAATATACGGGCAGAGGTCGGTACACAGGCATGAAATCCGAAAAGGCAACAGTATACAAAAACGTGAGGCAAAAAGGCAAAGTCGATAATCGGAACACGGTTGCGTCTTACTGTGAGTCGGTGAAATGGAAACAAGGAATCCTGGAACGCGACGACAAGGTACAACGAACTGGAGACTAGGAAGAATGAGACACGAGAATAAATGCAAGGGGTAATTAGGGTGAACGAGGCACAGGTGGTGAAGATGCTCTCAGGAGCAGGTGTGTACGAGACAGGCGGAAGACAACAACCAGAACACACACCCATGACAGTCTTGGCTTTCCATGCATTTTTGCACCTCCCTTTCTTCATGTGTTCAATACCTTTTCCCTGTTTCATTTCACATTTTTACATTCAACTTAATTTCTCATCTTATTTGTTCCACTTTCTTTGTATGTGTGGATTACTTGGGATGCTCCTAACTGGTGAAATTTTCAGCTTTGGAAGTATATTTAGTGAGAACAATGGTGACCCATTAAATACTTATTTCAGCCGTTCTATATTGTGTGTCCAGAACACTAGGTGGAAAGGCTAGAGGTTTATGAGTGTGGTTCAAATTATTTTACCATGGTGTCTATAGGAAGAGAAATGGAGTAGGGGTTATTTTAAACGAAGCGTTAGCTAAGAATGTCTTGGAGGTGAAAAGAGGATCCGATTGAATGATGAGGCTGAAACTTAAAATTGAGGGTGTTATGTATAATGTGATTAGTGGCTATGCCGGACAGGTATGAGAAATTCTGGATGGAACTAGACAAAGTAGTTCTGATAATCCCAAACAGAGAGAGACTTGTGATTGGTGCATATTGTAATGGACGTGGGTGAAGGAAACAGGGCTGATGAAGAAGTGATGGGTAAGTTTGGCATACAGGAAAGGAATTTGGAGGGACAGATGGTGGTAGACTTTGCAAAAAGGATGGAAATGGCTGTAGTGAACACTTTCTTCCAGAAGAGACAGCAACATAGAGTGATCCAAAAGAGCAGAGGTAGAAGCACTGATAGAGATGGGAAGGATGTGTAGCAGGTTAGGGTGATTAAGGATAGCGATGGAAAAGTGTTGACTGGTGCCAGTAGTGTGCAAAATGTTTTTTCGATTAAATGTCAAATCCAGAATAGTTTTCCTAGTGGTAATGTAGCCACTGAACACACACAGTTCATCATTTGTCTTCAATCATTTCTGTTGTTAAACGCCGCGACCTGGACCCCAATTACTGGCAGGTTTGGTGTAAGCAGCCCACATGAATTATGCTCTCTAATGTGTTGACCTTGTGCTCCGCTGCTCGAATAACAAAGCTATGTTGTGTTAAATGTCAGCATCATTACGTGTGTGTGTGTGTGTGTGTGTGTGTGTGTGTGTGTGAGAGAGAGAGAGAGAGAGAGAGAGAGACAGAGCAAGAGAGAGAGAGCGAGAGAGACAGAATGCTGGCTGATGTTATGACCAAAACAACAATGGATGTGCATAGAAACCAACTGTAGGACGAGAGCAATTATTGCATAAGGGAGATGAGTCTCAAGCTGTCAGTGGTCCAGGCTGCATATCATCTTTCTTCAGTTTGACACTGCAATGTCATTACTGCATTTCCAGATGAGCGGCCAAAGGATGCAGGACAGGAGTTCACAAAAGCGGAGAAGCATGTTCCATTTTTTTTTTTTTTTGAAAAATGAAGCAGTTCCTTAATCGTTCTATAATGGGCTGCAATGTACCGGTCAAATGGATACCTGAGCTCTGATTTGTATACAGTGATGCCTTGAAGTACGAGACCATACTTTTAGCAAGCGACTGTTTGGCATAGGGAACAATCTTTAGAAAAGAGTCTACAAGCTGTTTAATTCCACTACCAGTTAAAGTGTACTATCAAACTAAACATAAAACAAAGAAAATCACACGTTTTCTATTTAAAACACCCACATAATTTTCTTAAAGTCCGCTAGCTTAATGCTAGCAAAATGGTAACCACTATAGACAGGCTGACGAATAGCATTGCTGTTATGGTGTTATAACCCTTTGACCAACAGATATCTGCGAGAAAAAAAACGAATATTACTGCAGCTTACTGAGTGACTCACAGTAGTCTTCTTTGTTTGTGTCTGCATGACTGTATTATCGCACCGATACCACCATGAGGACCTGCAATTAATTTGTCATGACGCACAAATTGATTTTTTTTGTGTGTTCATTTGTTTTCTGACAACAAGCACACCTACACGGACCTTGCCACTGAAAAACCTGCAGCATTTCAACTTCGGATGAAAGAAAAAGCAGTGCAGACTAAGTATGCTTTTTTCATTGAATTGTGATGGACCTTTTTTGTTCTGACGTTTAACAAACAAACAAACAAAAAAACATTGCAGCTATTCTCGATTTCAGTTGAAAGAAATGTCATGAGTAGGTAGCTCATGATCATTCGTGAGCAGCAATCAGAGGAACTAAGAGGCTTAAATAAGAAGGTTGAGGATCATGTTTCCACTGTGCAAGTGGAACTATAGGATAGCGGCAGTGAGAAGAGAGTGGAACTGGCTTGAACAGATCTGAAAGCACTGCAAGGGACTTTGTATGAGCTGATGATGCTTTAACAAAGCAAAGAAGAACAAAGTATACTTCAGCTAAAGAGGTTATCGTATTTTTATCAATTTGCTCAAAGCCCACTAAGAGGAAAAAAAGAACCTGTTGGGCATTTTAGTGTCCCAGATCAGTGACTTTCACCATGTCACAGTAGCTCATCTAATAGTAATGTTATTGCATAAATGGCCACTGCATCAAGGCGCCCAGTAATGACGGAATTCAAGAAAAATTATTTTCTCAATCGTGGCTTTGAAACACCCAGAAACCTTTACAATGGAAGTGAACAGAAAAAGAACTGGTTAACATGTGGCAAATGCCTGCATAATAACGTGTACCAGTGTTAAACCATATGAGTCTTTTACAACTTGTATATAAGAGCTTTTATTAAATAATGTTGCTAATTACTCACCAATACATTATAGCATGTCAAATAGATTATAGTGAAAAGTTACGGTGCATGAATGAATAGACAGAGCTGGAAAGCCTATATCAAAATAAAGGTTTGAAAACGACTGAGGTCCAAACAAGGGTGCTGGGAGTGATTTTCAGGTCCATAATCTTTTACGCGATGAAAGGTTGTAGATATGAAACAAGTCATGTTTGAAGATCGGGGCTCTCTAATAGCTGAGCATTATTTATTTATGTCATCAAGACAGTGGGCTCTATTTTTGTAGATGGCGCATCTGTGGCAAAGCACATAAAGGTGCGTATGCTGCACGTGTTTACAAATTTGCACTGCAACAAGCCTGGCGTTCCAGCATAACGATGGTGTTTCCGGTGCATTGTCATTTGGTGGCGGAAACTTAGTCTAGACTTATGCCTGCTGAGACCATGTCTAACTTTTGGTGCAAGGTGGATGGCTGGTGTAATGCGATTTTGGTGCATTTGATCGGTGTTGCAGGCAGACATCGATAATGAGCTCCACTGACTTGTAGTGGCTGTATTCCGTATTCCGTTCATAAATATGTGAATAGCTGGCATCAGACCCTCTGAATTGTTGTAAAAAAAAAAAATTCATTGAACCCATTATTACTATTGCTTTTATTTTTGGCTTTATTTTAGTTTTATTTTTGTAATGATATCCCACATGGCCGCAACAGTTATGAGGGGGGTGCACACGAACGATCGGGGATAGATATATGATGTCAGTGGACATATTTAAGACGCCAGCGGTTTTCACACATCTGTATTTAATAAGGGTACCGCCTCACATTGTCTGTTGCCACACCGGCCAAGAACAGTGACAATGCACGGATCGCTGCAATTATGCATTGTCTTCTTCCACACAGAGACGTCTCCATGTCAGACTGTGAGTTCGGCATATTAAAAGGGAATTAGAGGAGCCGCTTTGATTGGACATGATTGAAGTCAGCTGTGTTCATGGCCACAGCGGCACAGAACTCACTCTTTTAAAAAAAGATGCCTTGCGCCTGTCTACGAAATTACCACACCCGGTTTAACACGACTCTGTGCAGGTTTACACCGCCCGTCACGCCAGATTTACGCCTATCACAAAAATAAATACCCATGTGTGAACTCAACCATGACTCCATTCATTTTTAATAACCTGGATAATAACATTACAATAATACACTACAATAATAAACTACCAAACTTTCCTCTGAAGTTTAACCCCTATAAATGACAATAATCAACAACATCTGGTGTTTTCACACGCCAGATCCTCCCCTTAAAAAGGAGGCCAGGCCAAGCAATGAGTTCTTGTCTTTCTGCTGCAGTTGCCATGACAATGGTGCGCCTGTCCCCTGAGAGACCCGCAGAAAAAGACGAGAGAAAATTAGAAGACACTGCGAAGCAGGAAAATGATGGTCGAAAGGAGTGAAATCTGATGATGGCCGGTGAAGAGGGGCACGATGATAAAAGTGAGAGTGCAATGGTATTTTTGGGCAACTTTAATGGTGCAAGGACAAATGCTAGCAGATTGTTCTCAACCCAGAAGCACGCCCAATGGAGGCTGCGCATTAGCTCACCATGGCCACCTCTTATGAGCCTCTTCCCTGCTTCAGCTTGAAAGAACTGGGCTACTCCAGAATGAGTCGCCTCCACCCAGCGCAAACACAAATAGCACATTGTATATTTTATTTAACATACATTTGTCTTTAGCTTGACCGACATCTCTTTTGTACATTGAGATGAAACACTAACTCTAATAAGAATATATGTGCGGTTGCAGCTGCAGAAATGCATATAGAGTATATTTGCTCCTGCTTCCATTCCTCAAATTAATTAGTAATTTAGCTTCTTCTCTATTTACTGCTGAACTGCGGAAGCCTCCTTCCCAGCCGCTGATGCTACTCGCGCTGACCTTCAGTTTATTGACTGCATTCCCCCTCTCATTTAAATAGCACTGAGCACACTTCCGACCTCTGTAGTGGAAAGTTGCCTCTGTTGTAAGCATAAAGGAAATGATGGAATTCTGTATGTTTATATTGTTTTTGTGCCTGGCCTTGCTGGGCTGCGTTGACATCCTTGAACATATACTTTTCCTCAGACTTGTGAATGCCATTTAAATTCATGAAAAAGATACATTTAAAGTTTAAAGTGTAAAATTGAAAGTACGCTTCAGTTACCAATGTGTGATAGCCAGTCGGGACGTGCAGACCACAGCGGCTACACAGCGGCTACACACATGCAAACAAATACAATTTAATTAAAATTAAATAAAGTAGCTGTCAAATATTTTTTGAATTGAGCATTCTACCGATTATCCCAGCAATCAATCAAGTAATTGGATAAAAATGTATTATGCATTATTACTATTTGTCTCTTGGGGTTGACATCCTCAAGTTCTACTTAAAGACTTGCTGTCTTTAAGTGTGTATTGCTCTAAAAGGCATGGTCTGGCCTAGGGACTGATGTGGGCGTCAGCAAATCAAAGTGTAGCGTTAGCTGGCTGTTAACTGGCTAACCCATGAGCCAGCGTAGAATGACTTGACGTGAGTTGAGACCATTGGCAACTTGTGTATGAATGTGTTTTCTTACTGTTTGTTCCATTAAGCTATTGAAAGTGCATTAGCGGCTGTGTACTATATATCACAGATCATTTGCAGGTGCACTACAATACGGTCAAACTAGAAATGGTAGGCTATATTAAATTAGCTACATTCGCTTGTGTTGGTGATAATAGACGAGCTGTTGCGGTACACATTGCACTTTATCTTCCTTGTGAAGTGTGATATGATCCCAAACGTTGGACATTCTCTGAATTTTACAGACACTTTTCTCCTGGTTTGCAGCCATCGTGCCAACTTATTACTACACAGAGTGGCTCGTGCGGCTACAATAACATTAGTCTGTGTATAAAAATTATCAATTGCTGCGACCTTTTTAGTAAGCAAATTATTAGTTATTCTATTAATCATTGCAGCCCTAAAATACCTAAAATACACATCTCGCCATTACGATGAATGTAATTGTTTAATTAATTAGTTTTAAATTGTTTTAATTAATTAGTGGGTGTCCTGCGCTTGTTCTTTACAACAAGCCTGTCCCATCTAAAAATCTCCAAGGGCTTGTTGTTTTAATGCCAACCGGGAGCAGGTTTAAAACCGAATTGCTCTTCACGGGTGTAGGTGAGCATCATAAACAAACGGCCCCGAAAAAGTCAGCTATCCCCAAATATTCTCTGCCATAATTATTTAAATAAACTGCTGTAATCACTGATTCACAGCACCACTATGACTTAATGAGATATCTTTTCTTCAGTCTCCCTGTGCGGCCATACACGAGTCGGTAGGGGACCCTGCCGTGCAGTAGATTAATTAAGTTATAAGCACCCATTGGGGGGGTGATTGGTCCGGCTGTAAAGCTGAGCCTTCATGTCAATAAAGTTATATGCCAAAAAGAAGAAAAACAACTTTGACAGTTGCAGTTTGAATACATTTGATACCTCTCTCAGAATCTCTTTTACAAAAGAGTTGTGCTTGAAATACGAGTTTCATTCATTCAATGACCACTCTTGTCTCAAAACACTCGTATCTCAAATTATCTTTCCCCATTTAAATGAATGGAAATGCTGATAATCCATACCAGCTCTGCCCCAAAAACAAGATGTAAACTTACACTCAACAGTATTGTACTGTGTAAAAACACAGTAATAACTTTTGCTCTCCACATAACCTACAAACAAGGAAAATACTAGCACAAAACATGACTGACTGCACCTAATGTCTTGTACTCTTCTTCTTCTGTGGCCTCTATTGACAGTTGGCAAACCAGCTTAATGGTGCATTACCATCACCAACTGATAATGTCCTTCCACTGCAAGGAAGCCAATGTGAATCGATGGTGGTCGCATGTTGTCAAGTTTGTTGTCAAGTTTGTTGCCGCTATCTCGTGGTAGGGCTATCAAGCACACTCATATCTCAAATTTATGCTAGGCGACAGCTCGTATCTTTAAAAAACTGGTAAGATAATGCACTCATATCTCAAAGTATGACTTCATTATTATTATTATGTGTGGTGACTATTGGAACTACATCCGAACTTTAAGCTCAATATGAGTTTCACCTTCCCCGGGCACTTGCCTTACTATAGCTAATGAAGCGCGCCAAAGTGCTCAAGTTGCCGGGAGAATATGCGCAAGGCCAGATTTGACAGGAAATGCCCACATTTTAAGGTTGTTCCATTGGGAGTGCGTATCTGGCATGAAGGTGCATAAATGAGGCAAATCTGCACAGCCAGAAAAGTGCATAGCTGCATGCCTTTTCCCTCTTCCGGTTCTCCCGGAATCGTTCAAATTTAAACATTTTGGTTCCCAGTTTGAATGGCTAGTCCTCCGGCCCCAAATAAGAAGTGGAGAAAACCAATGAGAAAGCGGCAAAAACCAACGAAGAAGAACGCGCACGAAGACGTGCTTGTGCCCAACGGCGGCAAACAAAAGTGTGTCTTAACTTGGTTAAACTTAATGACCAGTCGCCTCAGTGCAACACTTGGAATAAGATTATATTGTGCAAAGGAGGCTTTCATGATGTGTAGCGTCTGACGCGCTCCGAGCCTCAGCCTAAACCGTGCGCCGCTTCAGTGAAGTCAACTCTCAGTCAATTCGGTGAGTGAAACTATAAAATATGTCTATGCCAACATAGAGACAGCTAACAAGGTAACCGGTTGGTTGCACTTTTGCACTGATGGCTTTTAGCGTTTATTTTAGTCTTCAAACCAACGTAAAAGCCAATGACAGAAAAAAAAGCTTAACATTGAGCTAAAACCTCACCGTACCAACTTTACATCACAATGAATTGGGACAAAATTCACATAAGCGTTGTCTCACAGTATCACAAACACTAACCTTGTGCCTCATCGGTGGGTAAAGAAAGGAATCGTTTTATAGCATTTGGTTCCATGCATTAAAAAGAAATAAAAAATCCACCGGTGCCGTGTGAAGTTACTTTTCGTGCCAAAATGCTGTGTTCCGGTGTGTACCTTTCAAAATAAAAGACTACAATCTTAAAACAGGAAATCAAGTTAAAACTTGCACATATAAACCATTTGATGTGATAAATCAGTCCCTAATAAAAAAATTTAACAATGCTATATTCAACTTTTAGCTGAAACATTAATTAATAAATATTAAGTCACTTGAGTTAGTTCCACACACATTGCCTTTTAGTTCCTAGGTTTGATATTGATACTGGTTATGAAGAACCCCGAGTCCAATGTTCATTTTAGTTTATGCTGCGGGCTGCTATGAAAATGGATGTTCATAGTTTGGACACCCTTTATTTAAACCATGCAAACATTTTTGACCCAGCCCCCTAAAAGAATTGGAATCGAGAATTGTTTGGAACCGGAATCGAAATAAGGAACTGGAGTCGGAACTGGAATTAGTCAAATTCAAACGATGCCCAACCCTAATGCCATGCCATAACACCGCTTCCACCATGTTTGTCACATGACGTGTTACGCTTTGGATCATGAGCTGTTCCTTTCCTTGTTGTTCATAGTTTGGACACCCTTTATTTAAACCATGCAAACATTTTTGACCCAGCCCCCTAAGAATTGGAATCGAGAATCGTTTGGAAACGTAATTGAAATAAGGAACCGGTATCGGAACCAGAATCACTCAAATTCAAACGATGCACAACCCTACACAGGTGCATATCCCCCTTAGGCCTGTGCAACTTCTCAACCTACATGCTGATGTTACACAGTGTGTGTTGCACGCATGTATTTATGGATGCTTCCTCAGACCTGCGTGTGTGCACGAGCATGCTACTACCATAAATGTTTTATTGACTCTGAATTACACTTTTACGTCAAACAGATTCAAAGATTTGCATCACATATTGAGATTCTGCAGTTGCTGCATGGTGGAAAAGGGTAACGTGTGAAGCCATTAGAAGTCTTTAGTCATTTCATGTCTGTTGTTCTGTCTTTAAATACGCTAGATAGTTATACCCAGTTCCTGTCGCTAATTTTAGTGACCTTGCCATTAGTCTGAACATATCCAGAGCTTGTTTCGAATGGAATGTTTCTGTTGACCTTCCCTGGTATAATTTAGTGCCCCCTGGGTCACCTAACTAGCTGTTGAATAAGGAAACACTTAATTATTATTGAAATCTGACTTTGTAATATGTAACCATTGAGGGAAATGACACACTTGCGCATATGCAAGCATGCACATTTGTCAGCAGCTATGTGCTTCCAGCTGCTCCAGTCGCTAGCATCCCATAATCCGATGAGAGGGAGAGAGGAAGAGAGGTAGAGAGAGGCAAAATAGCAAGGATGAATTATGAATCATGTAGAGAGATGGGCTTTGCAGCAACAGAGAGTTTTAACATTTAATGATTTTTTTTTTTTGCTAGTGCACCAGAAAGAGCTTGAAGATAGATGGATGCATGCATGTTGTTGCATGTGCTAATGTTGCTGTGACTTTCTGGTAGATTTCTGTACATGTAGATAATTTGCATAAATTGGTCAGATAAATCACATAAATTAATCTGTGAAATAGATATCTCTGTAATGGTCTAGTATCTTGGAATGATGTGTTGGGAGTGAAAAAAAATGCCACTCTGTTGTATGAGTGTTTTATTCCCTTGACAACAGCTACTCTTTGTCCCAGTCCTGCTTGTCATTCATGCATTAATTTTTCTATTTTTGTCACACACACGTGTACGTGCACTGCTGTAATAGGGAGAAGGACTGTTCTTGAAAAAAAAAACTATGAATATTCTTAGTAGGGGGAGGATAAACAATCAGTTCATAGCGCATTGATTAATCAAAAGGCGTGTTTTGCTGAGATGGGTTGGGTGTGAACAGGAAGCATTAAAGTGGGAATGTGGCTTATTCTCAACACTAACGTGAATGTTCTTCCCTGACAACTGCCTATAGAATTAATATTTCATCAGCACAAATGAGATTGATCTTCTATGTTAACTGCTTTATGAGAGAGGGGGAGTGGCGGCACAGCAGATGAGGAGGGGGATAAAACGAAAGGAGATGATCAAAACTGAAGCATGAAGAGGAATCAGCAATGTGTCAGTGAGGCTGCAGCTCAGACTTCCTTTTGATATGAAGCTCAGGCATCTGAGAGAGCTCACTGTATCAGTGAACAAGCAGTCTCGTGGTGTTTGGGGTGGGTGGGTGGTCTACTGTCTGAGCTCACGTGGAGACCTGTGGCTGAGCATGGCCATCCTAAGCTGCTGCTTCACCATCAGTCAGCCTGTTAAATGCAGGAAACCCTTCTGCGAATAGTGAGCCTGAGAGTGCTGAGTGGAGCGGGAATCAGCACAGGGGGAGGAGATCACTTAGATCAGCGAGGAGCTCGCTGTTGCTCAGGCAGAGTCGTCCAGAGAGGAATGAGAGAACTGCTTGTGTTCTGTCGGGCTTAGGAAGTAGGGTCCATCTGTTTGGCCCTCGGAGTTTCTCATCAAGAGTGGCAAGTGGAGAGGTCATTAATGATTTCTCTATCTCTCTGCCGCTGCTTTGCAGGAGTGGTGCCAGCCAAGAGGAGTCCAAAGCTGGTGGTGAGTATTACAATTTCCAACATACGTGTGCGTGCGTGTGTGTGTGTGTGTGTGTGTGTGTGTGTGTGAGTGTGCGTGTGTGTGTGTGTGGATACGCCTGAATGAGGTGTTCTATTTAAAGAACAGAAGACAAAAAGATATGATATGACATCAAACTATTTCCCTCCTGTTCTGCATCAACGGCTTCCCATTCTTCTTTGTCCTGTGACCACCACTCATCTTTACTTGTTCTTTCTCAGTCAGCTATTGTGCTTCTTTCTTTTATTTTCCTTCTGCTGTATTCCCTCCGTTTTCTGTCCCCAACTCTCCACTGTGGCCATGCTGCTGTCCAATGACTACATAAGCGAAGCCTTGTAGGAATAGTTCAACAGTGGCCAGCTGTCAGCCCCCACTGAGGGAGGATTTGAGAGAGGCATGATGCAAAGAGAAAGGGTTGCTGGGAACACATAAAGTCAGTGTTGGAGTTAGAGCACATTTAACCCACGGACATTAGGTCAGCGCGGGGAGCACATTCTGCCGCTCAAAATATGTTTAATAATATTAGTTTTCTTTCAACACCTTATACACCTTATCCATCTCAAAACATGGGCTCCCATTGCCAAAAAATACACACTCACATTCAACATTAAGCGTTATGAACAGGTATGCCATGACAGGCATCGTAAGGTAAATTAAACACGTGGCTTAGCTTTAGAAGTGTTGTAGGCGGCGAGTGTGGGCACTTTTCTATAAGCGAAGAGTCCAGGTTAAGTCTCTCTCAAACGTCAGCTGAACCAACTGGGCCTTTTATCTAATGCAGCATTGTGCGCCTGTGGTTTGAAAACACATTTCTCAGTGGAGAAGAAATTCTCGCACATTGCTGTGGATGCGCCAATTATTATGCCAAGTTTGAAAGTAGTCAGCTCGCTTGGCATCGCCATCAGATGGTTGTGCCTGTGCTATTTTGACAAGATGTGACATGACAATATCATCGCTGTCAGGCACAATCCTCGCATCTCCAAAAGCACTACTTTTCAGCAAATCAAAAAAAGCACATTTGAGTTTCCAAACTCTGCAATCGTTAGTTAGTATTACACCTTATATTGCTATCATATAGCTGTCTCACATCAAATGAGCAAATCCCCATCATCATGTGCAATCGCTAATTTAATTTGCTAAAAAAAAAAAAGTAATTGATTTCGCTGTCATTGATTAGAATGTTACGGACACGTTGCCGCCGCCAGCTTTGTCAATCAAAGTCAGCATTCGCGCTGAGCCCCCGAAGAAATTAAAGACTTTAAAATACTTAACAAAAGCTAATGACTGTGGTTATGTCATCTTTCCAAACTATTTTCAAGGTCTTAGAGATTAAATAAAAATAAAACGATGAGCTGACGAGACGGTGTAATAGGTGGAAATTAATTCACTGCCAGCCCTCCCAGATCGATATATGACTTCAGAAGCCGTCAATGGCAGTGAATCAGTTCATCTGCATGCTCAATTACCTTCATGGCTGACAGGTTTCCTTCGGCAGCAAAGCAATTTTTCAACAAAACAGGCAAACTCAAATGTTTCTAGCCAAACTTTTTTTTTTGTCTAAAAAACCTACAGGCGTTTAATCTTAAAGCCATATAATGCCACGAGGCTCCCGCGGAGTCAAGAAGAGGTGGAGTTATGACACTTCTCAGAAAGTTAGTGTCTAAGAGAGTTAATAGAGTTGAGCTCGAGCTGTTTTCAACACTTGAGACTGGCTATTAGTATCGATTTGTGACAAAATTACCACATTTGGACATATGGGGTTTCTGCCCGACAGCGACGATATGTAAATGATCAACACTGTTTTTCTTATTATTGTCTTATTTTGATTCTTTTTTTTAAAATCTTAATCTCACTGTTGGTGACTTAAATAAATAGATTTACACATAGCACACACGCTGACACTGCCCAAATTTTCTGTCCGTAAATAGTGAAACGGTGCTACCGAGGGCGCACCGAAGCTAACACACATGGAGAAGGTGGTAATAACAATGGAATGAGAGAACAAAGAGGAAGTATACTAACAGATGAAGTGAATAGTAACAGTGAGCTAGTGAGCTAACAACTCCCCATTTTCACAACTCACCTCAATCTAATAAACAAAAATCTATCGACATCCAAAAGGATGCCATTGCAGCTTTAAATTACTGTCACCTTAATACACCCTGGTAAAACAACTACAATGATGTTTTTCTCTGGATATGTAAGGTCAGCGGTGGGTTCAGTTCTCACAGTTTAATGGAAGAAAAATATCGGAATTAAAAGACCTCCCTCTCAGATTTTTGGATTAGGATTATTTTATAATGGGTGTTACCTACTGTGGTCACATGGCACTTTGGCCCGATGATGAAAGCGTGCCACTAGCCTTGCCTGACTGTCACTTTGTATTTTTTTTTTTTTTCCATAGAGGAAACTCGTCCCCTCTGTGTTATGCCATGGAAATGTCGTGGTGCATGCGCCATGGTGTCTGCACACACCCATAGTTACAGATGGAATCTAAATAAATGCTCTGTCTAATCTCGCATATGCAAGAGCAGCTGCGCTGTCTCAAATCATCAAGCATGTAGTCAGGCCTGAAACAAAAATCAGTTCAGTTTCTTGTCTTTGTGAACAAGCAACACAGTTGAGCCTTTGTCTCAGGCGCACGGGAGAATGTGCCAATATCTTTTGTCCATTTCATATGATGGTTTTTACAATCAATACTCAATAAAATGACTCAGTTCATTCTAATAAAGCTTTAAATGATTTGTGACATGCAGGAGCGCACAGTCAGATAATTCATTTATCTACAAGAGAAATGTTGGCCTGTTGTTGAATTAGAATGCAAAGAAATGCTTTCATAAAAGATGATAATAACTGTCAACACATGGTTAAATTAAAAATAATTAAATAGTAGTCATTAATATGTTGGGCTATCAGATGTATCAAAATGGTTGCCACACATCACACTTTCACAGAAGGTGATTTTTCAGCCAAACAGAAGAAGTGATGAGAATAATAAAAACAAGTTATACATGCACAATAAAAGTGTTTCATGCTGTTAAATTATGATTAATATAATGATTTTTTTCTTACTTTTTGAAAAAGCAGCTTAAATAAAAAAGTCATGATTTACTTTAATTATTTTCTGGGGTAAAGTGTTTTATTTAAATGAAAACCCTTTAAAGAGAATCAAAAATGTAAATACATTTTCATTATTTCAGTCACCATGGTATTGGGATGTATTTTTTTCTTCCAGTTCTTCAATTCTTACAATTAAGCTTTATATTGACACCAACCTTGATTTTGCAGTAAAAAGAGAATTGCTGAATTGATAGGAAATAGCTCTTCCCTCACACAATTTCAAGTTTTTGTCTTGCAACCATGGCAACCAAGTATTTTTTACTGCAAACATTCCGAGTGAGAGATGCTTAGTGCTAATGCCACAAAAAAAACAACCTTGAATGCTGCCACATTCCCCACTCTGAAACTGACGCACTTATCACTTTGCTCTCTGCCCCCATCTTCTGCATTTTTTATTTTTTTTGCTACACTCACCTCTCTTACTATCTCTCCCTCTTTCTCATGCATTCAGCATCAGTTAGAGAGGAAGGACAGCCAGAGCAGCTCCCAGCACAGCGTGTGCAGCCATCGCAGTGCCCACACGGACTCTCCTAGCCACCCGTCCTCTGCTATGCCCAGTGACGCTGTGGTGCCCACTCCTGCTGCCCCCACCCAGCCACTGCCTGGCTTGCCCCCTCAGGACCCTGGAGATGGCACCCTAACCCTCCAGAAGAAGCCAGACCCCTTTAAGATCTGGGCACAGTCAAGGAGCATGTACGAGAGCAGACGTGAGTAACACTGAGTGTAACTATTTATGCTACTTATGTGCCATTTTAAAGATCTATGCGAGTTTCGTGTTTCAAGTGGCCTTGACAAATTATTGCAGGATGATTCACAAGTGAGTCTCATCTGTGTCGAAAAGAGAGCTCTTAAAACATGCAGGCACTTGTGTGAACATTGTCATAGGATTTGTGTCTGTTTGTGTCCTACACACTGCAATTGATGTCTCCAATAGCAGCATCCCATCCGTGATTCAAACAAATATTTCACAATCACAATCAGCTTTATTGGCCATGTTACAAGACACAAAAGGAATTTCTCTCCTGTAGTTGGAGCCACTCTGATATGATAACAAACAGCCACTACAACGAAATACATTATACATTATACATTTAGGACATAAAAAAACATGAGTATAGAGAGTCATTGAGCAATGAAAGTGTACCACTAGTGTGGTGATGCTGATATAATGGCAATTGTGCAAATGATGCACTCCTCAAACTATTTAGAGCAGTTTAAAGTCACAGTGCAATGATATGGTACAGTGACGATTGTGCCAATTGTGCAGAGAGTTCTCAAACACATAAGTGGCCAGTAGTAATCAACAACAGAATGCAAATGGTGCAGCGTGATAACACAGTGAATGTATGAATAAAGTAGAAGTGTCCCGACTGAGATATGCAAAATTGGCAGCATGTTACAATGAAAATGTAAGTCAACCGTTTAAGAAGTTAATGGCAAGAGGGAAGAAGCTGGTGGAATGCCTGCTGGTATTAGTTTCCATTGTTTGATAGCGCCTACCAGAGGGACGAAGCTGGAATAGGTGGAGTGTCCAAGAGGATTTTGTCTTACTTCTGGCAGTGTGCAAGTCCTTAAGAGTGGGTGGGATATGTACCGATATTTTTTTTTTTTGGCAGCCTTGACTTACCGTTGCAGTCTGATTTTGTCCTTCTTTGTTGCAGCAGCACACAGACTGTGATGGATGAACACAGAACCAATTCAATGACTGCTGTGTAGAACTGGCTCAACAGCTCCTGTGGCAGGGTGTGCTTCCTCAGAAGCCGCAGGAAGTACATCCTCTGCTGGGTCTTTTTGAGGATGGAGTTGATGTTGGTCCCCCACTTCAGGTTCTGAGAGACTGTAATTCCCAGAAACTTTAAGGTCTCAACTGTTGACACAGGGCAGCTGGACAGCATGAGGGGCTGCTGTGTCGAAGGATGTTTCCTAAAGTGCATGATCATCTCTACCGTCTTGAGCGTATTCAGCTCCAGGTTGTGTTGGCCGCACCAAACCTCCAGCCGTTCCACTTCCTGTCCATACCCAGACTTGTTACTGTCTTTGATGAGGCCGATGACTGTGGTGTCGTCTGCAAACTTCATGGGTTTGGCAGCCGGGTGCGTTGAGGTGGTCATTCGTGTAGAGAGAGAAGAGTAGCGGAGAGAGGACGCATCCTTGGGGTGCCCCAGTGCTGGTGGTGCATGTGGATGAGGTGGTGTCCCCCAGCCTCACCCGCTGTGTCCTGCCCATCAGGAAGCTGTGAATCCACTGGCAGATGGCAGGCGAAACGCTGAGGTGGAGAAACTTGGAGGAGAGGAGTGCGGGGATAATGGTGTTGAACGCAGAGTTGAAGTCCACAAACAGGATCCTCGCGTAGGTCCCTGCATCGTTGAGGTGTTCCAGGATGAAGTGCATGTTGATGCCGTCATCCACAGACCCTTTTGCTCGATAGGCAAACTGCAGGGGGTCCAGCAGGGGTCCTTTGACACTCTTGAGGTGGTCTAGCACGAGGCGTTTAAAGGACTTCATGACCACAGATATCAGGGTGACAGGTCTGTAGTCATTCAGTCCCTTTCTTGGTGACTGGGATGATGTTGGAGCATTTGAAACAGGATGGTACTTCACACAGTTCCAGAGATCTATTGAAGATCTATTGAAAACTGGAGCGAGCTGTTAGCCGCAGACTTTCAAGCAGGAGGGGGGCACACTGTCCGGGCCTGCCGCTTTGATAAACTTTTGTTTTTTAAAGACGATCAGTGCAGAAGGGGATGTAAACACTCACAAGTATGAATAAAGCAAACTTGTGCGGCTGACTCACAGTTGACTCACAGTTCAAAAACTGCAATTTCAAGTTCGGGCTGCAGTGTGCGTTGAGGTCCGTGACATCAGTACACAATTATTCGTTGATGTAGAAGCTTATTCCGCCACGTTTAGTTTTCCCCGATAGCTCCATGTCACGGTCCGCTCGCTGTAGTTGCAAGCTGGGCAGCAGTACGGCGTCGTCGGAGATGCGTTCACAAAGCCAAGTCTCCGTGAAGCAAAGGACGGCAGAACGGGCAGTCTTTACTGGTCTTTGTGAGGAGGTGTAGCTTGTCCATTTCGTTGGGTAGAGAGCGTAGATTTGCAAGGTGAATCGACGGAAGCGGCGTTCGAAATAAGGAAGATCAGGTTATGAGAATAGAAGACGCACATTTTTCAGTTGACATAAAAGAGCCATGCAAAACACACGAAGCTTTGAATCGAAATATAACTGGGTAGCTCATAATGACAATCATGCACCATTTCTTTCGACACTAATAAGACAGAACAGAAATGCACCAGCCAGTTTATTAACATTAAGCCTTTGCAAATCTACCAGTCATTCGCGACAAGATTATCTTTGTAGAGAAAGCCTTTATTCCAACTGATTTTATTTAAAAAAATAAATAAAAAAAGTTTTTTGATTGAGTGTTAGTGGTACTGATTGTAGGACGCACAGTACAGTGGTGCCTTGAGATACAAGCGAACTGATTTCTGAGGTTTTCAAGATACGAGCCGTCGTTTGGCCAATTTAAAAAAAAAAAAACTTTTATTTAGACCATGTATTTAAAACAACTACAACTTTGCTTTCAGTCTGCTAGCTTAATTCTAACACCTAAGGGACTAAGAAATAGCGTCTACATTGTCGTGTTATAAGGCTTTAAGCAATGGACATTTGACCACAAAGGACGTAGCAACACATGTCGACAGACGATAACAATACTCACATGCATGCATTCTTTATCCTCTGTGAAAAATGACTAATATGCCTGCAGTTACTGAGTCACTTACAATAGTTGTGAGTCTTCTTCACTTGTCTTTCCATAACTAACCTAACCCTTACCCGGTGGCCAAGTCATGCACACCACAAGGAGCTGCAATTAAATTAATCATGATGTACAAACTGTATGATTTTAAAAACTGTATTTTTTTTTAAGTACAATATCATTGAGTGCTATTTTCTTTATTAAGAAACATTGGAAAACATTTTGTTGAGTTTTTGGCAAATCTGGAAAAGATTATTGGCATTTCTATTCATTACAATAGGGAGTAACGATTTTGAGCCAAAAGTGTTTTGAATTACGAGTGTGGTTGCATAGCGAATTCAACTCTTATCTCTAGGCACCACAGTATCAATGTTCTTGCAGTGATACAAATACTACGGTCAATAAGGTGAGAATTCTGCATCAAAAGTATGTAAATGGTAAATTGCATATGAAGTGTATTTGTGTGAGATCTTCAGAAAAATTACTGATCCAGCTCGTTTTGTACCTGGCATATATAAGACCTTGAAGTAGATCTTGGGAGTGTACAGCCGCACATAAATGTCATAGCCTTTACCGTTTTTTTAGCCCTTTTTCATTGATGACTATGATTAGTAAAACACAATCAAAATCAATTCGATGTGATTGCATTATTCACTCAGCACCTCATACATCAGAGGTCTGCTGTATTATCTCATTGCTTGTGATTGTTGCCAATAGACGTGAGCTCTGTGTTGTGTATAGTGCTAGGGTGGTTAGTAATCATCGCTGCCTGTGGAATCTAGGACTGCTGCTGATTAAATATTAACTGGGCCCAGAAAGACCTGCTTTAAGCTTCGGCTGATATTTATATGTGTTTGATAACCCCTGGAGGAGATCCAGAGTCATATGTGGAGGATGAGGAACACACTGGAACAAGAAAGAGACAAAGATTTTCAAAGAGATGCAGTTTAATGTGTTCATAGTTTATTCTGAACTGTAAAAAAAAAAAAAACAGTGTAGATGGTTTAAAAAAAGAGGGGGGGAGTGTGACTGTGTTCTGACAGAATGAGATAGGGATATTTGAGTGAGCAACTGTATTTAAAGGTAAAAGAAAGACACAAACACATGCCTTCACACATTTAACAGTTTTCTGTTTGGATGAAATTATGCGTTTTAAAGGGAGTTTGTAGTTTTAAAACCACTAGCAAGATTTGAATGTAGCCTCATTTCACTAAACCCCAAGCAAACAAGGGATGAGCTTTTTTTTTTTTCCAGGGGTAGATATTCCAAAATAGTTTCAGCAGAGCTCCTGAAGCACAAGTCAACAGGACAGTGCAAGGCTGTAGTGTTGTGCAGGTGACCGGCTATCAGTGTCCCCTCGAGTGCACGTCAAAATGATCGACACCTCGTCGATTATGCCTTGTGTGTTGGTGTGTTGGTTTGTTAAATATATTTTTTATATGGCATCTTCGTGCTGACCTATCACCTTGTTAGCCCAGAAAAGCACCTTATTCGTAATGGAGTGTTACTAACACTATTATGGATTTGAAGCTTTTTTTTTCTTTTTTTGCAAGGCTGCGGGGGGTGTCCGCGATGAGTGTGGCCACAAGTGTGCGATGAATGATTGACACCTAATACGCCTTCTGTCTTTAATTGGTTGTTTTTCCTTGGCTGCGGTGGATTCTTTTACATCCAATTAGAGGCACAAGATAATAACAAGATAGTAATGGTTCTAACAAATATAGACCAGCGGATAATTATGTGTTAGTATTAGTAACTATTTTAACAGCAGGTTCTTCTAAGGCCAAGCTATACAACTTACGGTTACCCTACACTGAGGTTTGATGCAACTAAGAAGTCAAGGGTGATCATAAGGTTAATTACAGGCCACAACATTTAAATTAACGCGAGCAAGAGAACGGACGAGCCAACGGGCTGAAGCAAATCGCTTCAGCGGCACTAACATTTTATTTTATTTTTTTTTTAAACCTGTCCTGTTCAGCTACATGGCCTTTCAGAATGGTGGATCTGTATGCCTTTTGTGCTTGAATAGTTTTGCTGTGCCACAGGGGAATTTGAAACAGTTCCTCTGCTTATTTTAAATTGTTTTAATATTCTGTTTATTAAAAATGCAGCCGGACAGAAAAGGGTTTTTGGAGACAGACAGGGACAGAGTGGACAAGGGGAATAAGGGTGCGAACCAAAGCAGAACAATAGTTAGACAGTCAAGATAATTGACCACCAGTAACTTTACAACAGTCAAATCGTGGTAACTAACCAAGAGAACAAGATGAGAGAGGACAGAAAAGGGCAGGACAGGACAGGACAGGATGTGGGAAATGAGCAAGGCAGTGCTACTGACAAGTGGTGTGGTGGGATTCCCTTTAGTGTCTAAGCACCTGTAAGAACCTGTGAGTTGATATGTTAGTACAACCTGTGTTGTTATTAGTGGTCCCAGCACAAGCAATTAAAGCCTATAGCAGGTCGATTGAACTTATTAGTGAATGAAAACCATATCACAAGCATGATGCATGAGTCAACTGGTGTACGGAGTTGCGCAACGACCCCCCACACCCATCCAGACAACAGGAAACCTTCTACAGACTGACAGCAAATCCCAATGTCCACATTTCCTCACTCTGCTGTCTGGTGACATGTAATTGCAGTGAGTGGAGGCTTGAAACTCGTTGTAAGGAAATTCTTATTAGTGATCTGTCAGAGCGCACATCTGTGAATGTGACAAGGTCACAGCCAGTGAGTTTGCGGCCTCATTTGTGGCCTTCATGCAAGGAGCCACTCTTGCTCAATGAGGCGATGAGCAGCTGTTGATCCTACCCGCCCACAATACAAAGCAGACACAATATGTTGATCGATAATTGCACAAACGGCCGTGGATGTGTGTTAATTTCACAAAATAGGGGTCAGACCCTATTATCCATCCATCGTCTGCACCGCTTTATCCTCACAAGGGTCGCGGGCGTGCTGGAGCCTATCCCAGCTATCTTCGGGCGAGAGGCAGGTTACACCCCAAACTGGTCGCCAGCCAATCGCAGGGCACAGAAACAAACAACCATTCGCGCACACATTCACACCTACGGGAAATTTAGAGTCTTCAATCAACCTACCACGCATGTTTTTGGGATGTGGGAGGAAACCGGAGTGCCCGGCGAAAACTCAGACAGGCACGGGGAGAACATGCAAACTCCACACAGGCGGGGCCGGGATTTGAACCCCGGTCCTCAGAACTGTGAGGCAGATGTGCTAACCAGCCGGCCAGCCGGCCGCCCAGATGCTGTTAATTGCAGCTAAATGCATTCAGTAATTACTGTAATGGCTAATCAACTACTCAGTGGAATCTTGAAAGCAAATGTTCACAATAGCTCTTACTTTGTGTTTCAGTGCCAGATTGCCAGGAGCAGGACATTTTCCTTTGGCGAAAGGATACAGGCTTTGGTTTCCGTATCCTTGGCGGAAATGAGCCCGGGGAGCCTGTAAGTATCCATTTACTTTTGAGTCTGGTTAATATAATACAGTACATTCACTCTATGCTCGTTCTCAAACACACACTCTTCCACACAATTCACATGTCACTGAGAGTCCTTTCTTGCCCCTTTTTTTTATGATTCATGTTCAGACCACTTTTTTACTGGGGTAGCTCACAGTCCAGTTTTGGTTGTTTGTGGCAAAGATGGTGCGCGGTAGCTTGTGGCTTGTTTCCATCAGAGTGACTCAATGCCTAAGGCGGACACATGCTACGAGGAGATTCTGAGCTACATTCCATTCAAAATGTATCAGACTCATTTAAAAATCAGTGACAAGATACACTATATGAACTCAAGTATTGCGCCACACTTTTTCAATCCCATTGATCCTCATCAGATTTTCATTTTTAATTCTTTACAGTCCTGTAGTTTAAGACAGAACAGAAATGTTTTGGAGAAGGCCGTTTTCTATTCTGGAATTATTTTGCCCAAGTGCACAGCGCAAGACCTATAATGGACAAAACGTCCCACAGACACAAATTCCATACACACCAACTTCTTGTCGAGATGTCTTCCCAGAACAGAGAGCTATTCCATTGCAGTGTGACTTGAATATAAGTCACACAAAAGTAAGCAGTCTATTTTTAATGTTGGTGGAATTGATTGAAGAATCCACAGTGTATTTGAAGGATTAAATGCTAAACCAGTGCAATTCATCAATGCATTTCTTGATTGTTGCAGATCTACATCGGTCACATAGTGAAGTATGGCGCAGCAGATGAGGATGGACGTCTGCGGTCGGGTGACGAGCTAATCTGTGTGGACGGCACGGCGGTGGTGGGCAAGTCACACCAGTTGGTGGTGCAGCTGATGCAGCAGGCTGCCAAACAGGGCCATGTCAACCTCACAGTCAGACGGAAGACACCTGGATACCCAGGTGGGCATTTACAGTGAGCCCCTGCTATTTGCGGGGGATTGAGACCGAGCCCTGCCTCAACTTTCAAAGTCTGCAAGTAATGGACCCCACCCTCCCCTTACAAGACTTACAAGTCCCCCAACCTATAAGTATCACGAGAAACTCCCGAGCCGTAATTTCTTTAACTTGACTTATAAGCAACGACTTGAGTTTACTGGGTGAGCTTCAGGTTCTCCACAACTCCAGTGAAGTATAAAATAATTAGCATTTACAAATTAGCATTTGGAACCTAGGTTCACGAATACATTGGTTTACATACAAATTGTTTGCAAATACATTGCTTGGTTTCAGAAACTATGCTTCCTTCCTCCAATGCAGAATGCTCACTTTTCTTTTCACACACTGGTTATTTTTTGCTGTTAGCCATCAGGATGGCTCAGACGAAGTGAAAACGTGCAAGTGATTGTGCTATTATTTCCTGGAAAGTGTACACAGGATCCGTTGACCTCTCACTTGTTAGGTAATCCCTCCTCAGTCCCAGCAGCCAGAGACATGCACTGGAGAGAGAAAGCTAAAGAACTACAAGGCACTCGCTAGGGAGGCCACCCCATTTAAAGGCACAGGACATGAATGTACTACAGAATGATTTTGTGTGAATTTATCCTTCATAAATCAGTTCATTTTAACAATACAGTGCTATTTTACTTTATTAAAAATTGAATTTTCTTTCATTTCAGTGGGGAAAGTTGATTAGCAATATTAATGATTTGAGTTAAGAGCATGGTAATGGTATGAAGTAAACTTTTAAGTCAAGGCACCACTGTATTTTACTGTATTCTGTAACAACACAGAAAAACTAATCGGCAAAGGATCAACACCATGCAACAACAAGCATGTACACACACTCATCAACTTATTTTATATCAACTACTTTATTCAGTAAAATTATTCAACACAAACAAACTGACGTGTCACCACACCTGGGCAAACACCAGCACTTTACACACAAGGTACCATATAAGTCATTAAGCTTACCTTTTGGCATTTACACACAATAATAACTGTTAGGGAATGCAGGCAAATTGTAACTGGTGACACGTATGTTTTGCAATGTAATTTTTCTGAGGTTCCTAACTGGTACTCTTGTCCTCATTGCCAGTGTCAAAAGGGGACGGTGATGTTCCGCCATCGCCAGCCTCCTCCCACCATAGCAGCACCCAGGCACCCAGCCTGACGGAAGGCAAACGGACCCCACAAGGAAGCCAGAACTCTCTCAACACAGTCAGCTCGGGCAGCGGGTCTACCAGCGGCATCGGGAGTGGCGGAGGAGGCGGCAGCGGGAGTGCCGTGGTACCCGCCTCTCTGCAGCCGTATGATGTAGAGATCCAACGTGGAGAAAATGAGGGTTTTGGTTTTGTCATTGTGTCCTCTGTTTCCAGGCCTGATGCTGGCACCACCTTTGGTGAGTGATTGTGAGCTCGTTATGATGCATATAACATCAAAAAGGTGTCGTGATTTAATTCGAACTTAATCTGCCTTAATGATTTGGTCATCTTTCTGAAAATCATTACTTTTCTCTGTGATTCATCATCATTATGCACCAGTTTCTTCAAAGCTGCAGAATTTGGGTTTCAAAACAATTTTTTTTCCGGAGGCTTCCCTGCTTAAATCAGCAAAGAGGCACCGAACACGTTTGCACCACTGAGTTGTATTCTCTACCGGGTTAGGTTCCCTTGTGAATAGCGTGAGGTGGCTTTTGACTGGGTTATGCTTAATACCAAGGTCACAAACCTCCTATCATGAGCTTAGGGATTTAGAAATCACTTTATGAGCAGCGCTCATTCCGACAGTACCAGGCCAGCTGCAGCTTTATCGCAAACATCGTCATCACTGATTCCGACTTCACAGCTGCGTTCACTTAAGGCAGTAAACAGCAAAATTCAACGATCACAGTTGCTCAGCCAGTGATGAGCTATTGTAGATGTTGTCCTCGAACAAATTTGATTTTATTTAATCCGTAAATAATGGATCTGTGTCCCCAATGTCATGCCAAGTTCTCTTGTATAGTTAGCCATTAAGATGATTTAGTGTGATGTGTCATCTGCAAAACACTTAAATGAGTATTAGCCACATTGACTGATCCCAGGGGATGGTGATGTTACTTAGCAAAAGGCAATGCACGCATTACTTATGGTAACAGTGGTGTGTATGCTCGTCAACAAGCATATTTTAATTAGACCTTATCGGCCGATAATTAGCATTTTATGCTGGTCGGCTTTAATGTCATATTTCACCGATCCGATCAATGACGTCGTTGACGACATATTTTACAATTGAAAAATCTCACGGCACACCAACAAACAAAAATGTCACAAAAAGTGGATACATTAATTACTGTATATACTTCCTGCCATCCAATAGAAGAGCATTTATTTGTTCTGCCTGTCACTATGCCTCACTGGCATAAATAGATGAACAAAGATATGTTTATTATAAATATAATTTTTTGAGCAATTAAGTAAATGAACAAGTCATTTAAATAGACACATTGCTCCATCTTGTGATCAGATCAGTGATCAGTTATCGTTTTTTTCAAATCGCTGATCTGTGATCGGCCCCAAAAATCCTGATCGTGTAAAGCCTAATTTTAATACCACCAAAGCCTTTGAGGCTTCTGGTTTTGCTGTTTTCTCACTTCCCTGACTCCTGTCGGGAGCATAAGATGAATGGACTTTCACGTGCTTTGCATCCTGCTTTACACATTGGCGATAGATTTTAACCGTGTGGGACCCAAGTTGAGATGTAAAAATTTATATTTTTATAAACATAAAAAAATACATATTTTATGACGGGTTTTTCAGCTCTGGGAATAACAGTGAAGTTTTAGGTGATTCAGTCACCCATATATCATGCAACCGTTACAGTCCAGTCCCACCAGGGCTCATCCTTCACTTGGACATCTTTACCCCCACTCGCCTTGTGACCTGGGTTCGGTGTTGTGCTTAGCAAATAGGGTATTAAATCCTACGTACCTGTCACCTCCCATAAGGCCTCCTATCTTATCTGGACAGAGTGACAGTATACAAATGTATTTTTCAAACAAGACAGAAGCGGAGTTACAGAGTACAGGGATGTAATAAATATAGAGTAGATGTCGTAAAAAGGAATGCTAGCTGGATGGAGGATTGTGAGAAGCAGGGATGTAATCAAGGAGCGAGATACAGTGAGAGAGTTGGGATAACTGAATATCCCCAAGGTCTATTTGCAGTTTCGGTACCATGTTGATCGCTGTCACTCAGCTCAAGAGAATTTTTCTTTTCCTTCCTCTGACCTTAAGACTCTCGGTGGTGTAATTTCTAAGATTTGGCTGCATATGTCGCCTGTGAGATCTATAAAGCAATGCTTACATTTTTGGGAGCCACTCAGTAGCCCAAAGACAAATTATTTTGGCCTTGGTACACTGCAATAAAGCTGGTGTCGTCATTGATCTTTGGATAGAGAGGAGGGTCTGTGGCCTTCATGTTGCTATGACGAGAGTATCAATGTAAACCCTCTGATGGGTTGGACTAGTCCCATTTGCTTGACAGTGTATTGATTTGAGCATCAAACAAAAGGCTTCACTGTCACTCACAAATGTTGCTTTTGTATTCATTTGCACGTAAAGTAATTTCAATATGTTGACCTGATTGCTTTCTGGAGGTAAATTGGGGTAAGATGATTAGGGATGATTAATAAATCTTTCCTGTCTCCTTTTTTCCCTTCCTTTCCCTCAATCAATATAACCAATTCACAAACAAACAAACATTTCAACACAAAAGCTGGAAATGCCTGTGTGGCCATGCCCCACAAAATAGGGCGCATCATCGAGGGCAGCCCGGCAGATCGCTGCAGCAAGCTGAAAGTTGGCGATCGAATATTGGCCGTCAATAGCTGCTCCATCACCAACAAGTCACACTCGGACATCGTCAACCTGATCAAGGAAGCTGGAAACACGGTCTCGCTCAGGATCATCCCCGGTGATGGTAAGATTTTGGCTCAGAGCCTTACGTGGGTGTCTCCAAATGCATCAGCACATGACTTATTCATGGATGGCAGGTTGGAAAGGGCAATCCTGCTCCTCTAAACTGGCAGGAGCACTTTTCATCCTGGTGTGAACCCTGATGACTTGCTATGGGCCTGAATTACTAAAGGTCTTTGCGTGCAAAAACGGGCGCAAACAGATGTTGCAGTTGATCTACTACTAACCAGGCGCAACCAGGATTGCGTCTGCCAAATGTGCTAGATTGCCACACTGTTCATTTTGCGTGGTGAGGGAGGAGTACTATATAAGCAATTCACGCACACTTTTTGGGTTCTCAGTAAATCAGGCCGTATGAGTCATTGACTCTGAATAAGGTCAAGTCCCTCAGCTGTATCTGTATTATTCCTTTTCTTGTCTGTCTCTCAGATGAGTGCTTGCAATGTATTTTGATATTTCTATGCCAGTTTGCAAGGATTAGAAAGAGAAATTGTTCATTTCTTCTTTATATCTTAAACAAGGAAAGAATATCAGTAATTGTACTACAAGCACATTTAGGGTTGCATTGAGCAGGGCGCTTTTCTGAAGCCATTTACAGATATATTCATATACATTTTAGATAGTTTCATATCTCTTCATTACGTTGCATTTGTTTTTCTCCCCAGAGTCTTCCAATGCTTCTCTGTTGACCAATGCTGAGAAGATCGCTACTATCACCACCACGCACGCTCCTCAACAGTCCAAAGAGTCTCGGTAGGTGCACATGTAATATTTAACCCCAAAAATATGTATTTAAACAATTTTTTTTTTTCTATACTGAGTACTGTGTTCTCATGTTTTTGAAGGAATAATTCCAAGTCGAAAGGAGTTCCTCCTCCTCCACCAACACAAACATCACAGGTGAGAATACATACTTCAATTTAATTATCAAATATGATCTTATCACGGCAAAAAAATCAATCAAAGCTGCTCAATAATGATGCTGGCTTACCGGTCAGCTGAGTCACATTAAATAAGAAAAATTTATTTTTTTTTCATGAAAATGAAATACTATAATAACAATATGATAAATTATGTATATATATATTTTTTAGATGAATAGGATAAATAATACACTGTTCATGATGAGTCAAATTGATCGTTTGTTTATCGCCGGCGCTCAAGTCGATGTGCTCAGACGTTAACATTAAATCTCATTAAATTGTGCCACGCAGGGCAGGGTTATATACAATAAGAAAGTTATTGTCAAGGTAGGACGTCGAATTTCAGCGCCCACAACCAATAACGTTAAAGATACTGATTGCGAGTTAGTGTTAACCTCTCCCGCCCCCCATGGCATTAGCCGTGTCTAACGACATCATTTCATGTTCTCGCGTCAGTCTGCACTCTGCAGACGTTCACAATGACGGGATTCAAAGAGTGGAATAACCTTTTTTTTATTATTTAAAAGCAAATTTAAAGGTAAGACATGTTTTATTAAATTGTTGCCTTTGCTTTTCGGCTGGCTTAAGTATGGTGTTTGGCCAGTAGTTGTCAACCGTAGCTATGGCTGAGTGGGAGGGGCACTGACATCAACGGTGGCCGGCAAGTGGTGTAGCACCAGATTATATTCAGCACCTTCAAAGAGGACCCCCTTCAAGAAGTTGTTTACTGACTGAGTTTCCCTTCCTGAACTTATTTGTCAGGGTGGCCCGGGGGGTGTGGTGTATGGTGGAGGTCACCGTCAGGGACCCCTCAAGTGTTCAGGACCGTGAGACAGTTGTGCCCTTTTGTGCACATTCTCTCAATTAATGTTTGATAATATTAGTTTTCTGTCGACAACTAATAAATTAATCAATTTCTTGTACGAAAACATAAAAAGACCCCGTTATACACATACACAACTCTCTCTCTCTTGCTCTCTCTCTCTTTCTCTCTCTCTTTCTCTCTGTCTCTCTCTCGCGGTCTCTCTCTCTTTCTCTCTCTCTCGCTCTCGCTCACACTGTCTTGTTCTATAACACATTCAACATTAAGCCTTAACTGGTATGCCATGGTGGGCATTGTAGGTAAAAAAAATAAAAATAACACATGGCTTAGCTTGAGAAGAGTTGTAGGCAGCAAGTGTGAGATGCCGTGGAAAAATACGCTTAACACTCGGACTACGGACCACCTTCAAGTTTTTATACGCCCGACTGTCAGATTTTCACACTTTTTTTATGGCTGACTAGGATTCTCATCCGCACTAAAACTGCCAGGGCAAATTTTTGGACAGTTTAAAAATCACCCCGGGCATCTACAGTAATCGCAGCCTGTCATGTTTGCCCGATCCCGTCTCCCCGCATTGTCTCTCGACCATCCCGTTTTGTCCACGATGTCCTGAAACAGGGATGCCTCGACTGCTGGGAATATACCGTAAACATAGCCGAATGAGCTTCACCCTGCTCATATGATTATCATGATTATATTCATACATTCATACGTTCACTGGCACTGCCACTGACATTTGGCGACTTCAGTCGTATCTTCTTCTTCTTTTCCTTTCGGCTTGTCCCTTTAGGGGTCGCCACAACGCGTCATCCTTTTCCATGTAAGCCTATCTCCTGCATCCTCCTCTCGAACACCAACTGCCCTCATGTCTTCCCTCACGACATCCATCAACCTTCTCTTTGGTCTTCCTCTAGCTCTCCTGCCTGGGAGCTCCATCCTCATCATCCTTCTACCAATATGCTCACTATTTCTCTTCTGGACGTGTCTAAACCATCGAAGTCTGCTCTCTCTAACTTTGTCTCCAAAACATCGAACCTTTGCTGTCCCTCTGATGAGCTCATTTATAATTTTATCCAACCTGGTCACTCCGAGAGCGAACCTCAACATCTTCATTTCCGCCACCTCCAGCTCTGCTTCCTGTTGTCTCATCAGTGCCACTGTCTCTAATCCATACATCATGGCTGGCCTCACCACTGTTTTATAAACTGTGCCCTTCATCCTAGCAGAGACTCTTCTGTCACATAACACACCTGACACCTTCCTCCACCCGTTCCAACCTGCTTGGACCCGTTTCTTCACTTCCTGACCACACTCACCATTGCTCTGGACAGTTGACCCCAAGTATTTCAAGTCCTCCATCCTTGCTATCTCTTCTCCCTGTAGCCTCACTCTTCCCCCACCACCCCTCTCATTCATGAACATATAGTCTGTCTTACTTCGGCTAATCTTCATTCTTCTGCTTTCCAGTGCATGCCTCCATCATTCTAACTGTTCCTCCACCTGCTCCCAGCTTTCACTGCAGATCACAATGTCATTTGCAAACATCATGATCCACGGGGATCCAGTCTAACCTCATCTGTCAGCCTATCCATCACCACTGCAAACAGGAAGGGGCTCAGGGTTGATCCCTGATGCAGTCCCACCTCCACCTTAAATTCCTCTGTCACACCAAAAGCAGACCTCACCACTGTTCTGCTGCCCTCGTACATGTACTGTATTATTCTAACATACTTAGAATAATACACACCACTCCAGACTTCTGCATGCAGTACCATAGTTCCTCTGTGGGTACTCTGTCATAGGCTTTCTCTAGATCCACAAAGACACAATGTAGCTCCTTCTAACCTTCTCTGTACTTTTCCATCAAGATCCTCAAGGCAAATAATGCATCTGTGGTAGTCTTTCTCGGAATGAAACCATACTGTTGCTCGCAAATACTCACTTCAAATACTCATCAACTTTATTCCTCTATAGTTCCCACAGCTCTGCAATCACCCTTGTTCTTAAAAATGGGCACCAGCACACTTTTCCTCCATTCCTCAGGCATCTTCTTACGCGCTAGAATTCTATTGAACAAGCTGGTCAAAAACTCCACAGCCACTTCTCCTAGATGCTTCCATACCTCCACAGGTATGTCATCAGGAACAACTGCCATCTAATTTTTCATCCTCTTTTGTGCCTTTCTAACTCCCCCCTTACTAATCATTGCTGCATCCTGGTACACAACACTTGCCACTCCATCTCTATCCTTAATCACTCTAACCTGCTGCACATCCTTCCCATCTCGATCCCTCTGTCTGGCCAACCTGTATAGATCCTTTGCTCCTTCTTTAGTGTCCAACCTGGCATACATGTCATCATATGCCTCTTGTTTGGCCTTTGCCACCTCTACCTTTGCCCTATGTCCCATCTCAATGTATTCCTTTCGCCTCTCCTCGGCCCTCTCAGTGTCCCACTTCTTCTTAGTTAACCTTTTTCCTTGTATGATTTCCTGTACTGTGAGGTTCCACCACCAAGTCTCCTTCTCTCCTTTCCTGTCAGAAGATACACCAAGTACTCTCCTGCCTGCCTCTCTGATCACCTTGGCTGCAGTGGTCCAGTCTTCTGGAAGCTCCTCCTGTCCACCGAGAGCCTGTCTCACCTCTTCCCAAAAAGCTGCACAAAACTCGTCCTGTCTCAGCTTCCACCACATGGTTATCTGCGCTGCCTTTGTCTTCCTAATCTTCCTCCCCACACCAGAGTCATCTTAAACACCACCATCCCATGCTGTCTAGCAACACTCTCCCCTACCACTACCTTACAGTCGGTAACCTCCTTCAGATTACATCGTCTGCACAAGATGTAATCCACCTGCGTGCTTCTACCTCCACTCTTGTAGGTCACCCTATGTTCCTGCCTCTTCTGGAAAAAGTGTTCACTACAGCCATTTGCATCCTTTTTGCAAAGTCTACCACCATCTGTCCCTCTAAGTTACTTTCCTGGATGCCGTACTTACCCATCACTTCTTCATCACCCCTATTTCCTTCACCAACATGTCCATAACAATCTGCACCAATCACGACTCTCTCTCTGTCCGGGATGCTCAGAACTACTTCGTCTAGCTCCTTCCAGAATTTCTCTTTCACCTCTCGGTCACATCCTACCTGTGGGGCATAGCCGCTAATCACTTTACACATAACACCCTCAATTTCAAGTTTCAACCTCATCACTCGATCTGATACTCTTTTCAGATCCAAGACATTCTTAGCCAACTCTTGTTTTAAAATAACCCCGACTCCATTTCTCTTCCCAGCTACACCACGGTAAAATAATTTAAACCCTGCCTTACTAATCTAGCCTTACTGGCTTTACACCTGGTCTCCCGGACACACAATATATCAACCTTTCTCCTAATCATCATGTCAACCAACTCCCGAGATTTTCCTGTCATAGTCCCAACATTCAAAGTCCCCACATTCAGTTCTAGGCTCTGTGCTTTCATCTTCTCTTTCTACCGAAGAACCCGCTTTCCACTTCTTCTTCAACTTTGACCCACAGTAGCTGAATTTCCACCGGCGCCCTGCGGATGGATGGCGCCGGTGGCGGACGTTGTTAACCCGGCCACGACCGATCCGGTATGGAATTCTTTGGATGAACGCTCATATTTGTTTGGCAAAGTTTTAAGCCGGATGCCCTTCCTGACGCAACCCTCTGCATTTATCCGGGCTTGGTACCGGCCTACAGTTTGCAATGGCTTGTGTCCCCCATAGGGCTGCATTTGGATGATGGTCTATTATTCCTGGATATTGCAGTGTACTGTGGCTTTTACACTCCACTCTCTTTGTTGCTTACAGGACAATGAGTTCTACTCAGTGGACCTTGAACGTGACAGCAAAGGTTTTGGTTTTAGCCTGAGAGGAGGGCGGGAGTACAACATGGACCTTTATGTGTTGAGACTAGCAGAGGACGGAGCTGCTGTCAGGAATGGCAAGATGAGGGTATGAAACATCCTAAAAGTGAGCTTATCATTACTTTTCCATTCACATGTAATTGCTCACAGTGAGAATATTCCTCCGTTCTAGGTGGGAGACGAAATCTTGGAGATTAATGGCGAGAGCACAAAGAACATGAAGCATTCACGTGCGATTGAACTGATCAAAAACGGAGGGCGGTGGGCACGGCTTGTCCTGAAACGTGGGGATGGATCTGTACCAGAGTATGGTAGGTTTACATTTTCTCAACTCTAAATCCTTTCTCAAGTTTTTGTGCTCCAATATAAAGCTCATTGCTGCTACCATAAAATTCTAGCTATTAACTGTGAACAATATCCTACATGAAATGGCAGAGAGAGAACTTGGATCCCAGGTCACAATTTTCACCTGATCTCTCTATTGTATGGATTGTATGTAAAATATAAAACTTCTGGAATAAAAGGTCCATGATGGGAAGCTGAGGGCACATGTTCCTAGTCTGGCATTTAGAGACAATTCACTGGTTTCTCCTTATTTTTGTGTGACTATAAATGGTTAGAGAAAACATATTTTGATCCACTGATGCTCAAATCGTTGTTTAACTCATCTGTTGACAAATTTGCCTCAATGAAGAAACATTGGACATAGAAATGTGTTGAGTAATTTATACCCTTTATCGTCTGTAGCATCAGTGTTTTATAGCTATAATATTCCTGTTCAAAAGCTGTAGCTTCCTTTGATGGATTGTTCCTGTCATTCTTTCTGTCATATTTCTCTGGTTTATTTTTGGGATGTATTTATCCTCTGCTTTGATACAATATAAAGTACAATATTGTCTTTTGCGGTATACTGCTTCTTCGGATAAACTGTCTCGTCTGTTTTATTTGTTTTCTCCTCTCCTCTTGCTTTCTCTCTCTTGCTCTCTGACCTATCCCTTGTTGCTGGGCTCTTCCTCCTCTCTCCAGCGATGATGGCTCCTCATCTCGCTGTTGGTACAATGAGGAATGACAAGATGGGAGAGCCCTGTTTCTACCTAATGGGCCAAAATCAGACCACGGTTTGTAGCCAGAAGTCGGTCATGATACACTTGCCGCCACCCTGTCATCTTTCTTTTTTTATTTCTTCCCACCCCTACTTCAGCTCATCCCAACCTGCATCCTTCTTTGTGTGTATGTACATTGAATTGTTGAAAGGTGAACAAGCTTTCTGTCTTGTCATGTCTGAACCAAACATTCCATGTCTAATTTATATTATAGAGAAATAGAGAGAGAGAGAGAGAGAGAGAGAGAGATACTATATGTACATATATACATACAACCCCAATTCCAATGAAGTTGGGATGTTGTGTTAAACATAAATAAAAACAGAATACAATGATTTGCAAATCATGTTCAACCTATATTTAATTGAACCCACTACAAAGACAATATATTTAATGTTCAAACTGATGAACTTTATTGTTTTTTAGCAAATAATAATTAACTTAGAATTTTATGGCTGCAACACGTTCCAAAAAAGCTGGGACAGGTGGCAAAAAAGTTGAGGAATGCTCATCAAACATCTGTTTGGAACATCCCACAGGTGAACAGGCTAATTGGGAACAAGTGGGTGCCATGATTGGGTATAAAAGGTGCTTCCCTGAATTGCTCTGTCATTAACAAGCAAAGATGGGGCGAGGTTCACCTCTTTGTGAACAAGTGCGTGAACAAATTGTGGACGTCATGTCCTCCGGGCCAAAGAGGAAAAGAACCATCCGGACTGTTATGGACGCAAAGTTCAAAAGCCAGCATATGTGATGGTATGGGGCTGTGTTAGTGGCAATGGCATGGGTAACTTGCACATCTGTGAAGGCACCATTAATGCTGAAAGGTACATACAAGTTTTGGAGAAACATATGCTGCCATCCAAGCAACATCTTTTTCATGGACGCCCCTGCTTATTTCAGCAAGACAATGCCAAACCACATTCTGCACGTGTTACCATAAAATTCCAAGTTAATGATTATTTGCTAAAAAAACAAACATTTACTATATTGTCTTTGTAGTGTATTCAATTAAATATAGGTTGAACATGATTTGCAAATCATTGTATTCTGTTTTTATTTGTTTAACACAACGTCCCAACTTCATTGGAATTGGTGTTGTGTACAGAGAGAGAGAGAGAAAGATATATATATACATAGAGAGAGAGAGAGAGAGAGAGAGAGAGAGAGATTTATACACACACACATGCATTTGTGGAAAGGACCAGGACTAACTTAAAGCCACCACTCATCACATGCTGCCGCCATAGAAACCTGGTTAGTCTTTCTAAACCACTTTTATTATTTTTTTCTTGGAGTTTGTTGGTCCCAATGATACATCACCATATTGTTTTTAATGCTTTCTCAGGTGCCTGCGGTTTCATTGATAACCCCGCCCCACACTTGCCTGTGTTCACCTGCTCTTGTTGCTGAAATCACCTTGTGTTTCACCTGCAGTCCCAGAGGCAAAATGTATTGAAGCGATGTGTCACTTCAGTGCAACCTCCATGTATATTTGTGATAAATATTTTTGTGGACCAGTGTGAACCAAACCTGTAAATAAATGCTACATCCAATGGAGCATGTGTGCATGAATTGCTTTCCCCGCCCAGTCGCTCTGTCATGTCACCAAAAGTTACAGTAACATGCACATAGGAGGTCTGTCACTCTTTTTAACCATCTTTGTTTGTCCTCTCCTTCAGACGGCAGCAATGACGGGTACCCTCCCACACTCGGGGCACAAAACACTTCGGAAGTGAGAACGCTGCCACCAAACAGCCGATATCACACCTCATCGGAGTCCAGTTATCCACCAGACCGTCACACACCATCACGCCAAGAGGAGGCTGGGCATGGCCGAGACAGGAACAGGCACAGGGTTGGGTCAGATCAGATGGACTACCAAGGCCAAAAATATAACCCTCACCTTCACCACACCTGGAATAACAATCACAGTCATCGTAACCCCAGACAACCGTCTCCAAACAACAGCAACGGTAGCAGTGGCAACAAGAAAATACGAGGGCGCAAAGTCAAAAAGTCTGAGTCTGAAAGTGGCATAGCCAAGCTCCTAAAGACTCTGAGGAAGGACAACTCGGGGAAGAAGGCTGCAGCAGCACAGAAACTCAGGGGCCAAGGACTCTCAAGCAGCAGCTCTACTTTGGACGGGAGGTTTCACATACAGCGCCGCGGCTCCCTCGATCACTCGCCAACACGAAAGCGCACCTCCTCCCCGGACCGCAGAAGGGCCAAGTCGATGGATCGCAGGGTGGAGCGAACGCAACGGGATCGTACGCCTGAGAGGGAGTATGACGACGGAGGGTTCCTCTCCATCACCCCTGAGCGCAAGTTCCATGAGCGAAGGATCCTCAAAGACCCGCAGATAAGCGGGCGAGTCAGGGAAGCCGCCACGCCTGAGCACTCCAGCAACAACGGTGGAGATTCTTTGTCTCTTTCCAGGAGCGGCACGTACGATAGAGCCACCAAGAACGCCAACCTGTTGCGAGACTCTTCCTCAGAGCAATATCGGCTGAACGGGACACCAGAGAGACGGAACAGAGTGGAGCGGGACTCTTCCCCTGACAGCAACTACAGCCGAGATGAGGAGAACTATGCAGCAGCACCCAGACTAAAAGACTACTATAGCATGATGAAGAACAATGCTGTATACAAAAACACAGGCCACAACAATAACACAGTTTGCCAAAGCCCAAACCAGCTCCCTGAGCCCAAGAGAAAGCTGTATAAAGAAAGCCCCAAAGACCTCAGCATCTAGAGCGGAGTAGACTCTCCCCTATACAGTATGTTTACCATACACTGGAATTGGACGAATGAAGACCCTAATGGTTTATTGATTGACTTAACTTCTTGTGGTCCCATCCAGAGATTCCTAAAACAGCAGGAGTACAATCCCATCAGCTCACACTGGTTGTTTTGTCATTGTTATGTTGCTCATAACAGGTTGTTGTACTGTATTAGAAGTATTTTGTGCCTGCGTATGAAATCGATGATTTTGCGTTTTGTCTGCATTGCTGAATCTAAATGTTTTGTTTCCTCCCACATACAGTATGAGACATGCTTCCAGTTGTGCTTTTTTCCAACCTCTTTTACTTTAGTGAACAAATGATAGCACAATTCACCAATGGCTTACAAGAACTGTGAAAATCACATTGGGCAATGTTCAAAATCGTAGAACTGGAGCTAAAATAGAGTGCTGATTTTATAAATAATTTATTTCTTTCATGCGTCTGATGGCTGTTTTTATTTAATTTGGCTCATATCTCGAGTGAGTTTGGTTAATTCCTAAAGATGTACTGTAGTGTATGTTGGAACAGCATGCTTATTGAATTGTTACTTTTTTTAAAATGTGCCCCTTCTAAAAACACCCTAGTTCCCAAACTAAGAAATCAGACTAGTGATATGGGGAGGGGAGGAGGCATATGGCGATATATCATAAACAATGAGTTTATGATATATAAAGTTTGAAGCTTCCACAAATTATATCTCAGCCACAAGCAAATATGAATGAATGGATTAAAGAGGAACAAAGATGCATGCATGAATTAAAGTTGAGCTTTACCACTTTTTCCACTAAGATCGTATTGTTAGTATTAACCAATAGACATTAGGCACTTTGACCGCACAGTACATGTCGGTGCTGCCCTTGGCCACCACCTCCTACCTAACTCCTCACACAAGCGGCTGACATGCTTCATTAGTGACGTTCAGCGAATCTGCAACGTATTCTAACAAAAAATAAATCATTAGAAGAAAAACAGAACCTGTTTTTAGTTGCAAACTAAATGTTCTAGCAACATGAGTTGGCCAGCACGAGCTGTAATGCGAGTCCCCAAAACACCCACAAACATGTCAGACACTACATATAATTTGCCAATACTTCAAAGCAACCGTTATTATTTCAATAAAATTCCTAAATATAATCACAACCCCCTTTCAAAGGAGAATACATTAGTTGCTTTTGCATTTACACTTTGTGTGTGGGAGTCTACACGTTTCTTGTGATAAGACTCCTAGTACACGAGATGACAAATCTGCCATGCTGAGCCACGTTGTCACCCCACTGGAATCTAACTGCTGATTTTTAACATGTTTTGTGTGCGTTTGTTTTTGTTTCACAACACTACTGTTGTACTGATAGGCGTGCTTGCATGTAACACAGGTTTATCTTTGAGACAAAGATGAGATTAAATTCAAATTCACTCTGTCTCAAAAGGCAAGTCAGCAAAAATGAATCCAAATTTAATCTTGAGAATGGAGAGCTCTTGGTTTGTTCACCCCACTTGTGAGGCAACTTGGAGAAAACCTCGAGAACACTGAAAATACGTGGCCAACATTAGACATATCTACTCTTGGCCATGCGTGACCTTCAAGGGGCCTGTTGTCAGCTGGTGTCGCATCTGCCGATCTCGCAATGGTTTTTACCACCTTTCCAACAGCAACCTTGCAGAAGATTAGAATGCAGCGTGGGCGGTTGATTCACTAACTTTTGACAAGACAAGGCAGCCTCTCATGTTGTCATCTTGAGTTGAACTTGGTTACATGTTAGCAAAGCTCGATTATATGTGAATATATTTTTCGGCTAAAGCATGTCTATATTCTTCAATACATGACCACTGTTGTCCACCATGGTACTACAAAATGAGAGAAAAAAAATAATACATTTTTGATGTTCACCTCTTGGCCATCTCCTGTAAAGATTTTTCCTATATGATTATTAGGAACCTGTGGAGGAATAAAAATGTTGCCTTTTTCATGTACAAAAGAGAAATTTATGATCAACCTCAGCAGTGAGGAATGTGGTGTTGTGTTTTTATCTCTGAATGGACCTCATGATTTATGGGAACTATGTTGATTTTCTCTGGATCAGGTACAGTATGTAAAGACCTTTTCGAATGAAAGACATTGTGTGATCAGAAGATGTTTGTCCGTTTGAATCACTCGATGGTTAGCCTGCCTTTGTATTATAAAGCACTTGTATGCAGTCTGTGTTCTTTAAGCATTATTTCTTGCAATGTGCTCCGGACTGTGTATGTGTTGATAAGAGCAGTACATGTATATGGGCCATTTCTTTTCTTTTCTTTTTTTTTTTTTTTTTTTTTTTTTATAAAACTATGCATATATAAATATTACATTGTTCATAGCTTTATTTGATCCATGAAGCTATATATAACATTAGTCTAAGTACAAGTACATGTGGACTTATCCAGCTTCTTTCCTTGAGATGGATTACACTGTATATGTAGCTATTAAAAGAAGTATGTGAATGCTATTTTTATTATCAAAATAAAGTTTTCCATACAAATTCAAAGCGAAATCTTTTCATACTTTCTGCCATTTTCCTTAATGTCTCTATGCAGCTGTTTGTTTTGTCAGTCTAATCACTGTGGTCACACGACAGTATGTCTGAATACGCACAGACCTACTTTTTCCCGGATGATTGACACTTACTGAAAGGAGTTCACAATTACCAGCAAATAAAATCTTTCATCCACTTACGAAATCACTGTGGAAATTTGAGACGCGGGCTGTCAGCCGCCCTTTTTGTACAACTTTAAATTCATTTATTTGATCATCTCAACCATTAAGCCATATCCTTGTTTTCTGTAGTGCTTCAGACATGGTGCCAAACAACATGAATCATGCTTGTGTCTTATTTGTAATTCGTGCCATACAGTTCACCCATTTGACCCATTTGTAAAATAATTACCGGCACTCCAACCAGATGGCTGTGCTCTTGCCTCAGTTTCGTTTGGACTTGATCACTGATGTTTATGCAAAACTATTATTTAATATTGACTTCTTTTATGAGCATTAATGTTGTCCACAAAAAAATATTTCTTTCGTCTTTAAGGTGGGTAGGTACTGTATTTTCTGTATGTCGAATTAAAGAAAAAAGGTGGGGGGAAAAGCTCATGGAGCACATCTGTATTCCAAGACAGATTCGTTTCAATGATGGTTGCCATGGCAACACCTGAAGGTCATAATGTTCCAGCATAGCATAATGTTCAACCTAGAGCTTGAATCTGAATCACATTGCTACCTGCTAGTATGTAGTAAGTAATACAAATAAGCATTATCATTGTCATCATTACTGGTTAGATTTGTATATTATTTGTATTTTGTCCAAGGAGGACTTTCTATTATTCATAGGCCCATTTTACCTTGAAAGTCCTTGTGTACCTTCAGTGAATGACATCAATACTTGTCATGTGATAAGCAGTGTTGAGTCATGTACTGTATTATGAATAACAATTAATAATACCATAATCCCCCACCCAGAACAAGTTCTAAATCCAAGGTGACCTATGAGTGTGTTAAGCTGCAACTACAAATGAAAATTATATGCCTTTAATTCATAAGCAGTGAGTGCCCTCGAAATTGACTCAAGACATAAATGCATGTGGAATATAGCATTCACATTTATTCATTTGAACAATTTACTACATCATCATTTATGCTTATCAATTCCAATTATAAGTAAAACATAAACATGGTGAGTCATTTGCAAAGTGCGTTTTATTTTACGTTGCCTTGATTACATGCATCTACATTCAAAGATAAGCCAGTATCATATAGGATCCAACTGTTAAAGAATTACAGTTTTCCCTCACTCTAAGGGAAACAATATCATAGATAGTAGTGTTGGATGTTCTGTACATACAGGAACAACTCTGTAATGGGCTGATCTTTCCTGCAACTGTCTTTAGGTTGAACCAACATGTTTGTACAAATACAAAAAGGAAGTTGTTTAAGTAGACATTAGCCTTCAGTCGTGTCTTCTTCTTGGATAGTAGATCGTGTTGCATGGGTTTGACGGCCCTTTACGCAGGGGAGACGGAGCTGGAGGAAACAGAGGAGGCCTCGGTTTTGGAGGCTGTAGTGGAAGCGCCCTCTTCTTCTTCAAAGGGATTCTTCCCGCAGCACAGGGTGGTGATCATGCAGTGGCGAAACTGCTTGTTCATGCAGATGTAGATCATCGGGTTGTAGATGGCGGAGCTCTTGGCAAAAAATGCTGGGAAGGTCATGAAGACTGGTCCAAACTCAGCACCCTGGTGTGTGAAGATCCACCAGGCTACGCTCGCATAGGGCAACCAACACACCAGGAAAGCGATGACCATGAGCACAACCATGCGGGTGACTTCCCTTTCAGCCCTCTGGGTGGTCTCAGACTCCTGCTGAGCGGCGGCGGCCTCCTTGACAGCGCAGAGCAGACGGCCATAGCAGAAGAACACGATGGTCAGCGGAGTGAGGAAGTGGCAGACGAACATGTAGACCACAAAGGACTCGTTGTTGAAACCCTCAGCTCGTGTGTAGTAGTCGACTCCGCATGAGCACTGCATGCCCTCGGGGATGTAACGGGACCAGCCGACAAGGGGAGGCACAGCGCAAGCACAAGCCATTACCCAGGTGAAGGCCAAACCCATGATTGCGTGGTTCTCTCCGAAACGGAAGTTGCTGATGGGCTTGCAGACGACCACCCACCTCTCAATTGCCAGGACCACCAGGGACCAGAGGGCGATTTCACCACCGAGGGTAGCAAAGAATCCTTCCAGATTGCAGCCCAGACGTCCGAGGACAAAGTAGCCGTGCATGGAGGTGTACATGGTTGTGGTGAATCCTCCGAACACCATGAAGAGGTTAGCCACCGCCAGATTCAGCAGGATGTAGTTTAGTGGGGTCCGCAGCTTCTTGTGTTGGATGGTGACGTAAAGAGTGAGGAAGTTGATGGGGAAGCCAAGCAGGATGAGAAAGAACATGTAGGCACCCAGAGCGGCGAAGGCTGCTGGGTTGACAAGGTAGTACTGAGGGTAATCATAAGGACTCCGGACGACACCGGTGGTGTTAACCATGGGAATATAAAAATAAGGTCCCTCTGTGCCGTTCATGGTTGCAGTTGGCAGTTGCGATCAGCCCTTCTGCGGTGTTTCTTCTGGCTGTTCAGGAACGTGATGGAGATGGACCTTGCTACAATTGGACCCGGGTGGCGATGCGCAGCCTTTTAAAAGACACCTCTTGGATTATCACTTTCCAAATCCGTCAGCACAAAGTGATTTAGGCCACGTTTAATATCTAATCCAGCCGTCACTGCAAACAGAACTGACCACTCATCAATATATTAAAGTATTATTCGTTCCTCTCATAGAGCTGTTTAACAATTGTTAAATTAAATTAAAAAACAAACATAACAGACATTTTACACATAAAGAACCATTCATCTTGTCATGCACAACCTCTAAACATATTCACTTTTTTGGTTCCTCTCCCATTTGACTGTGCTTTAGCCTTCTCAAGCAAGTATGAACTGTTGAGATGCTTTCACTGCCAGATGAACTAACCAAGGAGTGTACCTGCCTTCTATTTGGTAAAGATCCACTGATTAACTTCAACCCACTTAATCGTAAGCATAGAAATACATGGGAACCTTGGTTTTCCTGAGGATTCCGTTCCAGAAAGTTTGACTAAAACTGAATCAACTTGTAGGAAACCCAAAGTAGTATTTCCCATCGAAATAATGTAAATCCAATTCATCTGTTCCAGTCTGAAATAGAAACATCCAAAAATATTAACCAAAATTACATTTTACAAAGAATAACTATAGTTTCATAGTTTGAAATAAATATAAATGATTAATGAAGCGCATATAGAATACTCAACACATTAATTTTACCTTTAATGAAGACACGCTCGACGAATGGTTAGCCCATCTGCCTCACAGTTCTGAGGACCCAGGTTCAAATCCGGCCCCGCCTGTGTGGAATTTGCAAGTTGGATGGATGGATGGATGGATGGATTGTTTATATGTTATGTAATATATGCACGTCTCTTCTAGCAAGTTGTCAACTATATTTTAGCTAAAAAATAGTTTTTTATGACGCATATTGAGCACGCGCCGAACATACCCGAAGCTCAAGACCCTGGGGTGTGGTTACTCCATCCACCGCAAGGACTACCGGAAGTGACATTGCAATTGACAAACACAGCGCACTACACTATACGCAATGGCGAGCAACGTGTTGCAATATGATGAGGAGGAGGATTTCGACGTACAGGAGCACCCAATTGAACTTGGCATCGTCAAACCGTATATGTTTGAACCGATCAGGAGGTCGAAACCTGACAGTGACGACGACGAGCAGCCAAGTAGCAGCTGTACAACAGAAAAAGAGTGGCCATTGGGTCGATGTGACGATATGTCAAAAGCATGTCTTTTTATCCAGTCATGGCTTGAAATAATGCCACCCCAGGGGTGCCAATATTTTTTAGCAAGACTATACGTATTATATATTCATATATGGTTCTGGGACACGGCACAAGCTTTTACATAGTGTGCAGTATTCCTATATTTTGTGTGCCCCTCGCTCGAGTAGCTTAAAACACGTCACACAGAAAGTCTTTGTCGTGTCTGTGTGCTTGTCATATAGGCAAAAGTACAGACGACAGTACTGAAAAGTACTGCGTGGGTCTTATTTTCTACTGCTTAGTGCATAATAACCATAATAGAGTCGTAGGTATATACAAGGAAATCCTCACATCTTGTCTGCGCCGCTTCACCACAGCACCATGTGAGATTTAGTTCTCTTGCTGACGGTTGAGGTCCCGATGGCCGAAGGAAAAATAGTTGCCACCGCAACTGGTTTCAGCCTCTACCTCTGTATCCAATGCTTTCTGCTAAGTCTTTCTCAAAACACGGCAGTTCGAAGTGATGGGCACAGAGTTTGGAAAGCTTGCGAGGCACCCATAGCTGACCACGTTTCTTCCTGTCGATACACTTTCCCTATCCACTGGTCATGTATTCCTTTTTCACTTGGAAAGCCAAAGAGACTCTTGCCATTGCCTGAACAATTGTACAACCAAATTTCACACAATAAACCATCGTGACATCGCTAAATCATACGACAACAAATATACAAGGACGGGAAAAACAGCATGGAACAATAGCACACAATGACGAATGAAAAGGCTGTTTGGCTAGAGTTACGTCACAGCACCGGGTAGAGCCGAAGACCGGAAGGCGCTAGATGCAAAAAAGCAGCAGGTGCATTCTGAATCATATTTATCGATTTAACTGCTGCATATCTGCTATATAATCACTTCGAAATGACAGATGTGGTTTGTAAAAGGGTTCTAGAGTTATCAATAAATTTTTTAACATTTTTGTTCTCTGACCTTTAAGATAAAAGCATACCAGTATAACCATTTTACCACACTTTATTTGGTCCGGTGGTGGTTTATTTAGCAGTCACACTAAAAGTATTTTGTCCTCGCTTATTGATTGTCGAAAGTGTGGTGAAACTGTTAATATACTGCTTTATTTTATTTGGAGTAAATTTTAGTAAAAGCTAGCATTGTGGAGTTTCTGTGGAACTCTTTTTATACAACTTGGGAAATATTTTGGATGAAAGCACATTGATTTCAGGAAAAGAATAGACCGGTCATGTTTTTTTGTTTTTGTTTTTTTGTACAAACAATAGTGGATATATGAAAACTGGAATAAAACTTAGACAACCAAATTTGCATCGAAAAACGAATCGTACGAAAACTACAGCATACTAAAGCCGAGGTTCCACTAAAGATTGATTTCACTTAATTTAATTTGGTCTGCTTATAAGCACGTCCATTCATTCATTTCATTTCTATTCATTTTATATACATTTCTATTAGCTGAAGCCTATCTCATCTGTCTTTGGGCTAGAGGCAGGCTACACCCTGGACATTGGTCGTCAGCCAATCGCAGGGCACATATTGACAAACAATCATTCACACTCACATTCACACCAGGACAATTTACAGTCTTCAATGAACCTGACTTGCATGTTTTTGGCATGTGGGAGAGAGACGGCGTACCCGGAGGAAACCTACTCAAACACGAGGAGAGCATGTAAACTCCACACAAGGCCAGAACCTGAATTCAAATCTCCAACTTGAGAGCTGTGAGGCTAACCACTTCTAACCACTAGTCCACAGTGCTGTCATTTACTGTATAACCCCAATACCTTTTTAAAAAAGAATTGAATAGAACACGTAGTAAAAGACATACAGTAGTTGCAAGGTCGGACATGTGTATTATGTTTGCAATCCAGGTGCCAATGTGACCTAACTTCTCTTCCACTTATTATTTGTGGTTCTGAATATACAGTAATTATATTGCATAGGATGTAGCCGCGATTCAAATGCGTCTATAAATATATCCTTTTATATTCATACAGGCTAAAGTGTTGTTCGTATGTAGAGCGCAGACTGTGAATGCTGAGCGGTGAAGCGTCTTAGCTGTTGAAGAGCTCAGCACTTTCCTAATGGGTGTTGTATTAAAGAGATTTGGGGCTTACGGATGTGGTACTCTCACTGGCCTGTCAAGGATTTAATGTTGTACAGGGTCATTCTCGCTCAGTAGCATGTTGCTATATTGAGTCTCATTACAGTTTTCTTTCTTTCTAAATTTAGCACATGATTTGTGAGAGGAAACCCGGGTCCACACAGAGAAACCATTCAAGCACAGGGAGACTGGGCAACTGTGTTCATTTTAAATGCAACAGGATGGTGTCCGGTTAGAGGGAGCCGCAGTGTCTGTATGACTGTTATTGCGCTGCCGAAAGGACCTCAATTAAAGTCCTGCCTGTGCTGACCTCTAGTGGTTCCTCTCCCTATCCTGGTGCAGCACATGGGACATTCCAGAATTTGAAGACAATTTAGGCAGCAGCTTTTTTGAAAAATGGACCATTTCATTTGTGTGTGTGATTTTGTTGTTGTTGTTTTGTTTTGTTTTGTTCGGTAGCTAATTCAATTTTAGTGTTACCATAATTACAGGAACAGAGTTTCAAATCAATGCTAATATTAGTTTTTGCTCAAGAATACATCCTAGTTGTTTTAGCTGCTATGCTAACTGAAAAGGACAAACTTGGCTATAAAGTAAAAAAAAAAGACAAACTTTAATATGACATCTTTTTCTGATATATGACTTACAAGGTTGCATTGGTTTGAGTGACACTCCATTACGGCTGAGAACATTACAAAAAAAAATAAGAAAAATAGAAGAGGACTTACCTTAGGTCAACCGAGAGCAATTAGTTAGACGATGTCATTTCTGATGAATCATGTAGCTCCCTTCTTTTCTTTTCTTCTAGATGGCTAAAAAGGTTTTGGTAACAGGGTTGCATGTATGGTGAGAGACAACCTCAGAGCATAATTGCTTCTATTTGAAATATGTCTGTGATCAAATAAAATGTTTAATAACTACAAGGAAGACAACAGAGTCATACCAAAAATGATGATTAAAAAGCTCATTTTATCTGTTGTTTGATATGTAAGTTGGTCATCAAAAGAGAAGAGCAAGTGAAAACATTTTTTAGGGGGTCCTCAAGAAATAATTAGGATTTAAAATAATATTTGAGAATCAGTTATTACTGCTCCAGTTACTTTGTCTCAGGACATACTTTACCGCAGTGGCATCACTAGGAGTAATTTAGTGGGGCTTCAGCCCCTTTAAAAACTTCTCAAGCCCCCCACCCAAAAAAATATTTTGTATTATATTTGAATCCCAAAGTTTTATTGGCTTAGCCCCACTAAAACCGATCTTCAGTCCCCCCTAAAATAAATGTTGGTTCCACAAAATGCCGACAGTTTTATACCAGTATATTCTAAAACAACAATAACAAACATTGTTTCATTTCTGACACTGTTAAAACTGGTTATATTGTGTTTTTCACCCATTTTTATACAGCTCATACCACCAGTGTAGTATTGTGTCTTACCGCAGAGGTTTGGCTGTCAGTATTTTTTATGTCGAGTGCATCATGCATTAAAACTCCATGACCTTGAGAGTTTTTTTTCTTTGTTTGTTTGTTTGTTTTTTAATACTGTGAAGCTGAGTGAAGTTTGTAGAGTACAAATGAGTGGGAAGAGTGTGATGCTCGCTCACTAAGTGACCGGTAGAGAGGAGGGAGCAATGCGACCAGGACATGGCGCATTCCACACCATCGGCACCCACATACACTCATCATCAGAACAAAAATAACAGCAGCTGGTGTCGAGGTTGTTAATGTATTCCATTTGGATAGGCATTATTGGTCTTCCATTCTTCACTATGCATTTTCAGTCCAGTGAATGAAAGCAAGCAAGATCCAATGAAAAGATGCCTCCTCCTGAGTAGTTTAATATAAAATGGTAGAGGTCTGTGGAGATCTTTGCTGCATCATGTGCCTGCAGCAACTATGCCAGCAGTGGGAGCTGTTTACTGACATAAAACCGTGCACATGCTGCATTGGTATTGATTCTACAGGATTCTGCTGTTCATCTGCTGATCAAATAGCAGCTCTTTTCCAGGGCAGTGGCTTTCCAGGCAGCCTCTTATGAGTGCATGTTACAGGAAAAGTAACACTTTCTTCAGTGTCACTTCCTGTTGTGTCATATGGTCTGCATGATCGTGGTGTCTTTTATTATTATTATTATTATTATTATTATTATTACCAGCAACATTGTGGATATGTCCGCATGCTCACCCTGTAGTAATGTCTGTCTGAAATTCTTTTTATCCCATAATTTCCCACAAAAAAAGACATCATGCTTTAGTCACTCACGTGAGTGCAGGGAAGATGAGGTCAGAAGTGAATTTAGTGTCGTACTGTACAATGAAGCCCTGTAGTTAATGTGATGAAGCTGAATAAAAAATTATTGCTCTTATTTCACAGGAAATTACTCAAACGAGTACGCCGACCTATGTTTATGGTTTTGACACATGGATAATTAATATGTTTTTGATTACCTTGTCCTTAAAATCTAGTAAACATTAAAAAAAATTTAGGGGGGATTCTACATGCATCCCAATCTTAGATTTCATAAGCACATCAACAACTGCCTTTATCACCTGTGGATCATGTATTTTATTTTATTTATTTATTTATTTTATTTGTTCCTGGCGGCCACATTAATCCTGTTTCAGGCCACTGTGGACAAATTGGGATAGTCGTGAAACAGTACAGGGGGAAGGGACGAGTAATTTGAAACGCCGAAATTGCTGTGGGTGCACGGTGAGATGCTTCAATTGTCAAAACATTTGCCGCGGCACTCAGAGTGTGGATGAAAAAACCTAGTCGGCTGTGGTAAACCGGCCGTGGTGCACGCAACTCAACCTGACAGTATGTAATAAGGTCTAACACGTACTGGAGAGTGGTCCAGAGTGGGACGGGAAGCATTTTTATTCCACAGCATCTCAAAATCTCATCCTACCACTCTTCTAAGACATGGGTTCAATTTGCGATAATGGCTGGCACAGCACATGTGTTTAGACCGTTTAGGAGGGAAACTGTTCAAATTTGGCTTGATTGTCTCTAAGTGTATCGCACCACGGGAATGTATTTCCTGCCAAGCACACAATGCATATTGTTCAAATACCACAACACACGGAGCCAAATATATTTATTGTTGCAACAACAAAATGAGCGGCAGGCATGCATCTTCCTATGAACAAGACATCTAAATGTCACGCAAAAACTTTTTTTATATCGGGCTTACTGCGTGACAGCAACCATCTTCTTGCTGATTTACCAGCCAAATTACTTTGCTGTTTAGAATCAAAATATGAGGAATCTGCTTTGCATTGACAACAGAACAATGCTCAACTTCCAATTTGTGCTAATTTCAATATTATTATGTATTTCATACATATAGTATTTGCCCCCTCAAATTTTTAGCCACTTTAATGTTTACGATCATCAAACAAATGTAAATATCCCATAAAGATAACCTAAGTAAATATAAAATGCAGTTTTTGACCTGTGATTTTTATTGATAAAGGGGGAAAAAAACTATTCAAAGATACCTGGCACTGTGTGAAAAGTAATTGTCCCCCTTGTTAAATCATGAATTAGCTGAGGCTAATCACATTTTTACAGTCATTTTTAATGACCACGCCCAAACCTGATTACCTACAGACCTGTTCAAATCAAGAAATTAAATAGAACCTGTCTAACGAAATGAAGTCAGCTAAAAGATCTGAAAAGCTGCAATAAATGCCACGATCCCCCCAAAAAATCAAGAACAGATGAGAATAAACAGACATCTATCAATAAGGAAAAGGTTAGATTAAGCCATTTCTGAAGCTTTACGACTCCAGCGAACCGTGGTCAGAGGCATTATCCACAAATGGAGCACACATGTAACAGTGGTGAGCCTTTCCAGGAGTGGCCAGCCTACAAAAATTACCCCAAGAGCACAGCAACGAGTCATTCAGGAGGTCACAAAGGAACCTAGGACAACAGCTAAACAACTGAAGCGTTCCGCTGCCTCAGTGAAAGTCAATGTTCATGATTCAACCATAAGGAAGAGACAGGGCCAAAATGGCATCCATGGCAGAGTCCCAAGGCAAAAACGACTGCTGACCAAAAAGAGGGTTGTCTTACTTTTGAAAAAAAGAAAAAAGCATCTGAATTAATCTGAAGACTTTTGGGAGAATATTTTATGGACCGACAAGATGAAAGTTGAACTTTTTGGAAGGTGTGTTTCTTTTTACCTGTAGTTTAAATGTAACACACCACTTCAGAAAAAGAACATCACACCGACAGTCAAACATGGTGGTGCTAGTGTGATAGTCTGAGGCTGCTTAGCTCCTTCTTGACCTGGATGACATGCAGTGATTGATGGAACCATGAATTCTGCTCTTTCCCAGAAAATCCTGAAGGAGATTGTTTGGCCTTCATTGTGACCTCAAACTGAAGCGCACTTGGGTTCTGCAGCAGCATAACAATCCAAAACACACCAGCAAGTCAACTTCTGAATGGCTTAAAAAAACGAAATGAAGGTTTTTGAGTTGCCTAGTCAAAATATGGGCTTGAAATCCAAATGAAATGCTTTGGACGGACATTAAAAAGGCTGTTCATTCTTAAAACCTTCCATTGTTGCTGAATTAAAACAATTCTGCAAGGAAGAGTGGGCCAAAATATCTTCACTGAGATATTTAAGACTCATTACCATTTATAGAAAATGCTTGATTTCAGTTTTTTTTTTCTTTTAAACCTGTCCTTTTAAACCTCCACTGAAAAAGCAAAACACATTTGCATCCGCCAAAACATAGTTTCATAGGAATATTTACTGTACATTGCAACCATATTTAATTTATATAATCTGTATAACGGCACGGTTACTGGTTAGCACATCTGCTTCGCAGTTCTGAGGAGCCGGTCGCCAGCCAATCGCAGGGCACATATAAACAAACAACCATTCGCACTCACATTCACACCTACGGGCAATTTAGAGTCTGCAATCAACCTACCACGCAGGTTTTTGGGATGTGGGAGGAAACCGGAGAAAACCACACAGGCACAGGGAGAACATGCAAACTCCACACAGGCGGGGTTGGGGATTGAACCCCGCTCCTCAGACCTGCTAGGCAGACGCTCTAACCAGTCGTCCACCGTGCCGCCACCTGAATCACCTATTTATTGAAAAATATTGCAGTTAGTACATATTTTTCACACCTTGTTAGCATCTTTAATGCTACATAAGGACCTTGAAATATTTGTTTTTACCATTTTAATAATGGCTCACAAGAAATCCTTTTTTGTAGTTTCTCTCCTCTTAATCTTCTCCTTGTTTTTGTTTTTTTAGTATTTGTTGTGCACTCATACTGCTTTCTTCTTTCTCCATCATTCAATCCATTGATTACTCTTTAATCTTGCCTCTTCCTCTTTATGTCATTATAGTCCTTCAAGTTCAGACTGACACAGCTGCACACACATACACTTCGCTTAGTTTCCTGACTTCTCAAGATCATTGTTCATGGCAACTGGAAAGAAATTAGCAGTCTTCAACATGATTCAACATCATTCCGTGGACTGGTTGCTACGGTGATAAAATCCACTGTGCATGTGAAAATGGCTGAACTCCTGTCAAGTGTGTGGAGAGCCATGTCCTCAGTTTGACACACGCACAAATAAAATGCATGGTTGAGTTTTTAATTTGAATTAGAATCTTTAATTCAAACTCAGTGGCTTCTTTAATTTTCAAGGTACAGAAAAAACAGACCTACAAATGTGAGCTGCATCAGCAAACACACTCACGCATATGACACACACACACACACACACACACACACACCTCCCACACGCTCATCTGCACATGATCACACAACAACCGTTTCAGATTCACACATATTCATCAGCCACTTTTCAGAACTGCTTTTATCAAATCTCATCATTCATATGTTAAGCAGCCACACAGCTTGTGGGGCTTGAAACAAGCTCATGACGGCGAGAGCAGAGATGAGAAGATGTGACCCCATTGTGATTTATTATCTCCTTACAATGTTTCCCCTTCAGAGCATTGTTATAGCATTTTTACAGAAATGCCACAAATAAGAATCAGACCCTGAAGTCTGAGCACATGTAAGCAGGTAGAATTAAATGTGTCTGTTTGCAGAGCTGTCATCAGACTCACCTTGAAGGATGAGCCAGAATTAGCTTGGTGAGTCTGAAACTGGTCCAGTGTCTTCAACTGGCGCTGATTCTGATCCGTAATAATCTCCAAAATGCACGCACACAACAATCAAGGCTAAAAGATATTGCCAAAAGTATTCGCTCACCTGCCTTGACTCACATATGATTTTAAGCGATATTCCATATTAAATCCATCCATCCATCCATCCACTTTCTGAGCTGCTTATCCTCCTGGAGATGGCCCCTTCCTGTTCTAACATGACCGTACATCAGTGCACAAATCAAGGTTCATAAAGACATGGATGAGAGAGTTTGGTGTAGATGAACCTGACTGGCCTGCACAGAGTCCAGACCTCAACCCTATCGAACACTTTTGGATGAATTAGAGCGAAGACTGAGAGCCAGACCTTCTCGTCCAACATCAGTGTGTAACTTCACTAATTCCCATAAACACACACCTAAACCTTGTGGAAAGCCTTTCCAGAAGAGTTTAAACTGTTATAACAGCAGAGGGTGGACCAATGTCATATTAAACCCTATTGATTAAGAATGGCATGTCACTTAAATTCCTACCTGAGTCAAGGCAGGTGAGTGAATTCTTATGGCAATACTGTACAGTCGCTAAAATGCTTTTACAGTGTTGTTATCTTGTGTCGCTATTTAATTGCATGAAATTATCAAACAAATATGATATCATTAAATAGTTACAGTCATTACAAACCAAAGGAATTGATTGCCTGGGTTATTTTTTTTATTAGTTAACTTTAGTAAGTTGGGGTTTTCTTACAATTGCATTTTTTTTCCCTTGGTAAAAGCATAAAAAGTCGTTTCTTTGAGAATTTTTTTAAGTGATAAGTGAACCATCTATGCTTTTCAAGGATGTGCTTTCCGAAAGAGTAGCGTGCCAACGCCTGTGACGGTCAGGCCCAAAAACCTTCTGATTCTGAACGAACGACACGCCACCAAATGTGATTACTAGAGTGTGATTAGTGTCATTGTACTGTGTCAAGAGACTTTATATCTTTTTCAATGAAACTGTCTATTTATAATTAGTATTAACATTACATCTGTTTAAAAACTGGTGAGCACTGAGCACCAACCTATTATGCTATTTTTCCCACTGCACAGCACAAGCTGAGCTCATGTTCAGCTACGTAAACCGTGCCGCATTGAATGCATCGGAACAAGACATGCTAACAAGCAACAACTGAGGAAAATTTACAACCCCTGGATTTACTTCTTGGCTTCTGTCCACATTTGGGAAGCAAACTGAATTCAAGAGGATAATGATTGCTACAGGACACCAGACCGCTGCAATTTAGGAGTTTGATACAGCAGTGCCCAAAATAAAGGCACAGCAAAACGATAAGCTAACATTAGTGTTTGTGTGTGTCTTTTTTTTCTTTCTTGTTGTCAAATTAACATTCACACAAAACAGTTACAATGATGCTGGGATTACTACTGCACTCAACTGAAGAGCAACCGGTAATTCCCCCATAAGGTCTCACTCCAGCATGCCACCAGGGCCAGCAAGTACTTCCCTCTTGGCCTAAACACTATCAGAAATGCTGACCTACACTGACAACCTTAATTTGAATATTTTTTCTGCAACTGTGCAATATATAAATATATTGTAATGGGATATAACAACGTTTATACTGTACGATATAACCCTCTATCGATCAAACAGCGAACAGGTCTGCGGATGATGCAGTCAACATGGGACTGCACTTCATCCTAGAACACCTCGACAGTGCAGGGACCTACGCGAGGATCCTGTTCGTGGACTTCAGCTCAGCGTTCAACACCATCATCCCTGAACTCCTTTCAACCAAGCTTCTCCAGCTCAGCGTCTCACCTGCCATCTGCCAGTGGATTTACAGCTTTCTGACGGGCAGGACACAGCACCTCATCCACACGCAGCATCAGCACTGGGGCGCCCCAAGGTTGTGTCCTCTCTCCGCTGCTCTTCTCTCTCTACACGAACGACTGCGCCTCAGCGAACCCGACTGTCAAACTCCTGAAGTTTGCAGATGACACCACTGTCATCGGCCTCATCAAGGACGGTGACGAGTCTGCATATCGACAGGAAGCGGAGCGGCTGGAGCTGTGGTGCGGCCGACACAACCTGGAGCTGAACACACTCAAGACTGTAGAGATGATCGTGGACTTCAGGAGGCATCCTTCGTCACAGCTGCCCCTCACGTTGTCCAGCTGCCTTGTGTCAACCGTCGAGACCTTCAAGTTCCTGGGAATTACAATCTCTCAGGACCTGAAGTGGGCGACCAACATCAACTCCGTCCTCAAAAAGGCCCAGCAGAGGATGTACTTCCTGCAGCTTCTGAGAAAGCACGACCTTCCACCGGAGCTGCTGAGACAGTTCTACACAGCGGTCATCGAATCAGTCCTGTGTTCTTCCATCACAGTCTGGTTTGGTGCTGCTACAAAAAAGGACAAACTCCGACTGCAACGGACAATCAAAACTGCTGAAAGGATTGTCGGTACCCCCCTACCCACCATTGAGGACTTGCACGCTGCCAGAACTAAGACAAGGGCGTGCAAAATCCTTTCGGACCCTCCGCACCCCGGTCACCAGCTCTTCCAGCTCCTTCCCTCAGGTAGGCGCTACCGATCAATGCAAACTAGAACTAGTAGACATTCCAACAGCTTCTTCCCTCTTGCGATCAACTTCTTAAACACCTAACCTACAATTCCATTACAACAAGCTGGCAATTTTTTGACTTGAGTTCGTTGTCACATTTCTGTGGGGCCAATTATGTATTACTCGTGCACTCACTGTAGTTGTCTCGCCATGCTGCACTATTTGCATATACTGGCCACTCATGCCAGAGTAGCATCTGCTCCATTTGCACACTGATTGAGGAGTATCTGTAACATTTGCACAACCAACATTGTCCCAGATGATCGCACTACTTGTCACTTTAAACCGCATACACTCCTTGAAGTCTCAGCGCCCTTCGCACAATGGTCATTGCACCGGACTATTGCAATGTTAGTCATTCGAACTGCTCTAAGTGCTAGAGGACTCTGCATCTTTTTGCACAATTGTTTTTTGTCAATGTCTTTATGTCTCCAAAGTGTTCTGTAAATTGACTGGCTGTTGTACTAGAGCGGCTCCAACTACCGGAGACAAATTCCTTGTGTGTTTTTTGGACATACTTGGCAAATAAAGATGATTCTGATTTTGATTCTGATTCTGATTATATTAAAAGATAGGCTGAACTACAAAAAGAAGATGGGCTCATAGTAATACCTCACAGGACAACAGCCTCTACAGAAGTGGTGTTTTTTTTGCGGCCCGTGGCACATACGGTAATCAACAATTGACACAGCCCGTGTCATTTACCTGCATTATACTACTTACTTTCTACACTGGCTGGCAAGGCAGGAGAAGAGTAGAAGAAATTTGTTCAAATTCCTCACGCCCTTGTTTTCCACAATTCACACATCATTCTGGAATTGCAATTGTTGACTCCACTTTTAGCTATATGTCAAGGTCAGCTTTGTAAAGGTTGTTCTTGTTTAAGTTCTTAACAGTCCTACCTTGAATGGTGCCCTGTGTGAGACCCCCCTCGGGCACCACTGCTGGAAATGCCTCCCTGTGCAGCTGCATATACAGTATCACACATACCAGAAACTACCATTGCCCGTGGAATACAGGACCGCTGACCACCCAAACTAACCTGATAAAGCAAAAAGGAGTTTTTACTTTATCATCTATATGTTTAAATCAATATATATCTAACATGGCGGCACGGTGGCCGACTGGTTAAAGCATCAGCCTCACAGTTCTGAGGAGAGGGGTTCAATCCCCGGTCCCGCCTGTGTGGAGTTTCCATGTTCTCCCGTGCCTGTGTGGGTTTTCTCCCAAAAACATGCATTAATTGGGGACTCTAAATTGCCCGTAGGTGTGAATGTGAGTGCGAATGTTGTTTGTTTGTATGTGCCCTGCGATTGGCTGGAAACCGGTTCAGGGTGTACCCCGCCTCCTGCCCGATGATAGCTGGGATAGGCTCCAGCACGCCCGCGACCCTAGTGAGGAGAAGTGGCTCAGAAAATGGATATATCTAACATTTGTAAACATTATAGAACTGCTTTGCATGTTTACTTACAATGATGGATTGGTTATAGCATGGTAAATACATTAAAGGTAAAGAATGTCAAAGTGGCCCTTGTATCCTTCGATTTTTCTGTATGTGGCCCTTGGTAGAAAACGTTTGGAAACCTTTGCTCTGCAGTATGTGTTGCCATGACAATCTATTCTACCCAAAACCTTCAGAATCAGTAGTAAAAGCCTGCATTTAGTACTAAATGCTGCAGCAACACTTTGACCAGGAGTAGAAAGTTTGATCATATCTCACTCGTATACTGGTCAACTTGCACTGGCTCCCATTCCACCTGAGATATGATTTTAAGGTTTTGTTACCCACTCATCAGATATTACATGGCTTAGCACCTTTCTAGCTTGCTTACTTAGCGGTACCATATGTTCCATCCCAAAGCCTACGCTCACAACATGTCGGTCCTTAGGTGACCCCGAGAGCTAAAAAGAAGTCAACAGGTTATAGAGCAGGGGTTTGCAGCCCTTGGCTCCAGAGCCAAATGTGCCTCTATGTGACTGTGTTAATGTGACTGTAAAACAAAATGAATGTGCGTCATCTCTTCAAAAAGAAAAGTAAAGACTTTGAACTGTGGGCCTGTGAAGAAGAAGAATCATCTTTTATTGTCATGATCATGCATGCATGCACACGAAATTTGTTCTCTGCATTTAACCCATCACAGTGAACACATGTTAGTGGAACACACTGGAGCAGGGGACAGCTGAAGCGCCTGGGGAGCATTTCAGGGTATCAGTGTCCTGCTCAAGGACATTACAGCCATGAGTACGTGGGATGTTGGTGGGTGGTCCAGTCAGGGTCTTGAACGTAGGTCCCCCACGGTGGTAGGCAATGATCTTAACCACTGGGCCACGGCTGCCCACCATTGCAGGCCTTTTGTAATTCTTTTGTGATTAAGGGCTATCCAAATAAATAATTTACTATTGATGGTCTGTATAATTGTGACGTGGTAGTCGAAAGAGAAGGATTTAGTCAGGTATGTCCACACTGAAAGCCCAGGTGCACGGCCTGCCAAAGCTAGAAATAATACCTGCTTTTGCCGGTTAAAGCTGAGAAGTTACTAAGACATGGAAAAGGGAAACATTAGGTGGTCTACGTACCAGTAAAATACTTCATTTACAGTCTGATAAGCATTTAAAAGCGGTAGATATCGCAGGTAAAAAGAAATTGGAACTGGTGGGGATGTGGGGTGTGCTTTATGAATAATAGTTCAGCATTCATTGTGTTTGAAGATCTGCTCGCTTCATTTAAATAACATGAATATTCACTGTGTGTGTCCAGCATGACAACAACAGAAATCTACAATGCTACTGTCCAAACCAAGACTATACTTAGTGTACAACACAATTATGATGCTGGGATGCAGTGACAGATGAAGGTAATCTTAACATTCAAGTTCATTTGTTGCACATTTGCTTTGATTTGGAGCAGTGAGTTTGGACGACATTAATCATGGGCTTTGTGATGTTGCGTGATGTTGCGTGATTGGTGGGAAGTGGGCGAAGATGAAGACCAGGATGTTGTTCCGGGAAGGTGCCTCCCCTAATTCGTCAAGCATTTTTGCAATTCTGTGGACATGAAGGGTGGATTGAGTTTCTAACATGCCACAGAATTAACACAATTTCCAATTAAGACTTTAATTTCCTTTATGAGAGGGAGGTATGCAGAGACAGATCAGCGGGTGATGGATAAGGCTCCTGAGGGGTGAGAACAAGCTAGGATGGCTCAATGTTCCGTCTGCTCAGCAACCTGATTCCACTTCTTCCACTTCTTCAGACAGGCCTTTGTTTTTCTTGTCCGTTTACGTAATCAACTTACTCAGTTCCTGGCACCTTCCAGACTTACAAAGAGGTCAGCTACCGAAGGAACTACAGTTAGGTTCTGAACTATGAATCACAGTATTCTTTGATAATTTACACAGCACCACAATTTCAAATAAAACATACTTTCAGCTTTGGCAAAAATATGACATTTACCATACATGGATTACAGCCAGTCACTGATGATGTAGTGGTACATTTGCCTGACTTCGGTACGAAGGCAGTGTGGGTTTTGTTCCCACTCAGTGACATGAATTACAGTCATTGTATGCATACCTCAGTACCTCCATTATCAGGGGCTTGAAATTATTTGGACAATTGACATAACTGTAAATATAACCCAGAAAACGCAGAAGTCAATAACCGTTTGAAGTATGGAGTTCAAGTTCTAACTTCCCTCCCTTGAGACACTTTGTCAAGTTTTCCATTTTCTCCTTAATAACAGAAACGCATGCTCGATTGCAGAAGTGTCAAACATCCGGACTGCGGGCCAGAACTGGCCCGTCAGGGGGTCCAATCCGGCCTGCGGGCATTATTCTGCCCATCAGGCAAGTTTTAGTTCATTTATACATTCATCCATCCCTTTTCTGAGCCACTTCTCCTCAATAGGGTCGCGGGCGTGCTGGAGCCTATCCCAACTATCATCGGGCAGGAGGCGGGGTACACCCTGAACTGGTTGCCAGCCAATCGCAGGGCACATAGAAACAAACACCCATTTGCACTCACAGTCATGCCTACGGGCATAGAGTCTCCAATTAATGCATGTTTTTGAGATGTGGGAGGAAACCGGAGTGCCCGGAGAAAACCCACACAGGCATGGGGAGAACATGCAAACTCCACACAGGCGGGGCCAGGGATTGAACCCCGGTCCTCAGAACTGTGAGGATGACGCTCTAACCAGTCGGCCACCGTGCCGCCTCATTTATACGTATAGACTCTTATTTTGAAACTCATGCTTTTATTTTGAGACAAGCACCGTAGAACCAGAAGTCCTGTGAGTGGCGTGATGTGACATGGGCGAAGCTGAGAGAGAGAGAAAGATTGGCGGGGCACGCCTCCAATCCATATGCAGCAAGAGAGTGACACTGTGTGAAGCAATGCCTATAGATTTGTAATATCATGTATTGTTTGTTATGTAATTTCATGTGCAAATGTGCGCATGTGCAGTTAAAAACAAGTTTGTGAAGTTCATTGGGAAATGGGTTTATTAAAGCGCGGATAAAAATCGTTGGGGTGTCAGGCAAACAAATCATGTGAGTGACTCGCTGTGGTGACAACCCTCTGACAGGAAAAAGGTGAAAGTCACTTCTTTGGAGAAATGAAGGCTAAAGGCTAATTTGATGCATGCTAATAGTTGGAGAGAGGTTGCTAATTGTTTGCGCTGACTAATGCTAATCTGCCTGTGTACATTTACAGGGCAAGGGGATAGCTGCACTTGCATTCTGAAAAATTCCCACTTTCGTTTGTAAATTGTGGTGAGTCAGTTGAGCCTTTCAAAATTTCCATGTGGATGTGAAAATGTATGCAAATTTTAAATTATTTATAAACAATTAAAATATACATACCTTTATAGATCTACTCTGATCTGTAAATTGCATGTATAAATGAAAACACTGATTCATAATGTTGAAATTGCACTAATTTCTGTTATGAAATTTGAGATTGCTCATATGATTTGAAAAATTTTTTGCAACAAGATAATAATCAATATCAATAAATGTATTTTCCCAAATGTAACTATAATTCCATGCACCCAAAAATTGTAAAAAAATCTAATTGTTGTTATATATATAAACCCATGACTATACTGGTCTGGCCACTTGAGAACAAAGTGGGGTGAATCTGGCCCATGGACTACAATGAGTTTGACAGCCCTGCTCTATTGGGTTGATATCAGGTGACAGACTTTTAATTATATTCCGTGCCGACTGAGGGATGAAAGGTCACGGGCTTCAATGTTGGTTTTCGGCCTTGCCGCTTACATGCAGTGATTTCTCCAGATTATCTGAACCTTTTGATGATATTATGAACCGTAGATGATATAATCCCTAAATTCCTTGCAATTCTACATTGAGGAAGACTGTCATTAAACTGTCTGACTATTTTCTCACACACTTGTTCACAAAGAGGTGAACCTCGCCCCATCTTTGCTTGTGAATAATCTGAGCAATTCAGGGAAGCTCCTGTTATACCCAATCATGGCACCCACCTGTTCCCAATTAGCCTGTTCATCTGTGGGATGTTCCAAACAGGTGTTTGATGAGCATTCCCCAACTTTCTTAGTCATTTTTGCCACCTGTTCCAGCTTTTTTGGAACGTGTTGCAGCCATAAAATTCTAAGTTAATGATTATTTGCAAAAAATAATAACGTTTATCAGTTTGAACATTAAATATCTTGAACATGATTTGCAAATCATTGTATTCTGTTTTTATTTATGTTTAACACAACGTCCCAATTTCATTGGAATTGGGGTTGTAGTTAAAGAGGTTGCACCCTATTCTGCTACGTGTTTTGTTTTGCAATTAATTACACATTCACTGGCATTTCTTTCCTCGTGTATTATGGATATGCAATCTCACAGTGCCTGCTGAGCCCTGTTGTGTCCATTTCCTATTGCATAAATGCAGATGGCAGCTTCTTTGTTACACCCCAAACACAAACATGTGGAGGTCTTTGTGCCTGGAAATATTATCTGTCCTTTGACTGAAAGAGTTTTTTAATTATTAATTCATCCTGACACATCTAAATGTGCCTTAAAAGCATCCTAAGTATCAAACACAAAAATACCACATTTTGTCAAACAGTAGCTGTATTTACTTGGCCTGAAATGTTTTTGTATTTACCTGATTGTTTAGCGTAATGGCCACTTATTGTGAGTCTGAAATAACTTAAATAAGCAGAGTTTGTATCATTGCTGTAGTTTGTGACAGTAAACTAGATGGCATCAGCTATAAATAGACAGATAGAATACAGTGGTGCTTTGATACCAATAAACTGACATATGAGTATTTTACCATACGAGCCATCCTTAAACAAAGATGATTCAAGCTGTTTGTCACTCCCAGTTTAAGTTTACTGTCAAAGTAAACATACAGTAAAATAAAGACAATTACATATTGTTTATTTAAAACAACCAAATAGTTTTGTCTGAGGAAAGGCTGCTTAGCTTAATGCTAACAAGCAATACAAAATTCCATAGAAAGGCTAACAAAAGCATCAGTGCTGCAATGTTAAAAGTCTTTAAGCAACGGATAATTGAAAACAAACAGTTGAGCAACACATATAGACAGACAACATACTACTCAAGGCCATATATTCTTTATCCTTATCAAAAAATGAGTAATATTCCTGCAGCTTACTGAGGGGTTTTGACAGTCTTCATGTATATCCGAATGTCTGTCTAATGAGGATAAGCGGTAAAGAAAATGGATGGAGGGATGGATGTATTATACTGCCCCCAGGTGGCCAAGGCTCGCACACCAGAAGAAGCCACGCAATCGCAATGAATTCATCATTCTAGTACTACAATATGTTTTATTGAATGTACAATTAAAGAGTGCTATTTTTATTAATTAAAAAAACACGTTAGAATTATTATCTTTTGGGGGGTCTGGAACAGTTTAAGGCCATTTACTTTCATTTCAATGGGGAAATGTGATTTCAGATACAAGTGTTTGTGTAGAAGTTATGAGTGAGGTCACAGATCCCATGTGTTTTGTATCTCAATGTACCACTGTTGATAGAGATACTGTCGATGGAGATGGGGTTGGAGATAGATAGATAGATAGATAGATAGATAGATAGATAGATAGATAGATAGATAGATAGATAGATAGATAGATAGATAGATAGAAAGATAGATAGATAGATAGACAGACAGACAGACAGACAGACAGACAGACAGACAGACAGACAGATAGAGACAGATGCTCAAATCACTATTCTTGACTATAACATGTTGACTTTGCTCTCGGAAAGATGGATGCACATTTAGATACTTTACTGCACTGATGTAATATCCATATATTGTTATAGTCTGCTATTTTGTAGACAATTCAAAAATAATGCATGATGAACATAAATTATAGCACTCCCCAAAATGTATCCACATATTAGTGCTATTTGGGTTCATATCCTCCTCACCCACATAATGAGCAGACCAGATTAGATCATTCCTCTCGAATAATGTGACCAAAAATATAGTAGGCCTCTCGACAATCTCTGCAACGCTGGGGACACATCTGAATAACTCAGATGCTAAAATCAACATCACCCAGTCTTCTTAGTTTCCTTTCGGCTTGTACCTTTTTGTACCTTGTACCTTTTGTACCACAGCGCGTCATCCTTTTCCATGTAAGCCTATCTCCTGCATCCTCCTCTCGAACGACAATTGCACTCATGTCTTCCCTCACGACATCCATCGACCTTCTCTTTGGTCTTCCTCTAGCTCTCTTGCCTGGCAACTCCGTCCTCATCATCCTTCTACCAATATAATCACTATTTCTCGTCTGGACGAGTCCAAACCATCGAAGTCTGCTCTCTCTAACTTTGTCTCCAAAACATTGAACCTTGGCTGTCCCTCTGCTGATCTCATTTCAAATTTTATCCAACCTGTTCACTCCAAGAGCGAACCTCAACATCTTCATTTCCGCCACCTCCAGCTTTGCTTCCTGTTGTCTCTTCAGTGCCACTGTCTCTAATCCGTACATCATGGCTGGCCTCACCACTGTTTTATAAACCTTGCCCTTCATCCTAGCAGAGACTATTCTGTCACATAACACACCTGACACCCGTTCCAACCTGCTTGGATCCGTTTCTTCACTTCCTGACCACACTCACCATTGCTCTGGACGGTTGACCGCAAGTATTTAAAGGCCTCCACCCTTGCTATCTCTTCTCCCTGTAGCCTCACTCTTCCCCCACCACTCCTCTCATTCATGCACATATATTCTGTCTTACTTCAGATAATCTTCATTCCTCTGCTTTCCAGTGCATGCCTCCATCTTTCTAACTGTTCCTCCACCTGCTCCCTGCTTTCACTGCAGATCACAATGTCATCTGCAAACATCATCGTCCACGGGGATTCCAGTCTAACCTCATCTGTCAGCCTATTCATCACCACTGCAAACAGGAAAGGGCTCAGGCCTGATCCCTGATGCAGTCCCAACTCCACCGTAAATTCCTCTGTCACACCTACAGCACACCACCACTGTTCTGCTGCCCTCGTACATGTCCTGGATTATTCTAACATACTTCTCTGCCACTACAGACTTCCGCATGCAGAACCACAGTTCCTCTCTGGGTACTCTGTCATAGGCTTTCTCTAGAGCTACAAAGACACAATGTAGCTCCTTCTCACCTTCTCTGTGCTTTTCCATCAACATCCTCAAGGCAAATAATGCATCTGTGGTACTCTTTCTACGCATGAAACCATACTGTTGCTCACAAATACTCACTTCTGTCCTGAGTCTAGCCTCCACTACTCTTTCCCATAACGTCATTGTGTGGCTCATCAACTTTATTCCTCTATAGTTCCCACATCCCTGCACATCACCCTTGTTCTTAAAAATGGGCACCAGCACACCTTTTCTCCATTCATCAGGCATCTTCTCACGTGCTAGAATTCTATTGAACAAGCTGGTCAAACACTCCACAGCCACCTCTCCTTGATGCTTCCATACCTCCACAGGAATGTCATCAGGACCAACTGACTTCCCATTTTTCATCCTATTTAATGCCTTTCTAACTTCCCCCTTACTAATCATTGCCACTTCCTAGTCCATCAACTCTTCCTTCTCTCTCATTTTCCTCATTCATCAACTCCTCAAAGTATTCTTTCCATCTAGCTAGCACACTGCTGGCACCAGTCAACATATTTCCATCTCTATCCTTAATCACTCTAACCTGCTGCACATCCTTCCCATCTCTATCCCTCTGTCTGGCCAGCCTGTATAGATCCTTTTCTCCTTTTTTAGTGTCCAATGTTGTGTCGACTTAACCTGATTATGATGATGCTTGAGACAATACATGTCATCATATGCCTCTTGTTTGGCCTTTGCCACCTCGACCTTTGCCCTGTGTCGCATCTCAATGTATTCCTTCCGCCTCTCCTCGGTCCTCTCAGTGTCCCACTTCTTCTTAGTTAACCTTTTTCCTTGTATGATTTCCTGTACTGTGAGGTTCCACCACTAAGTCTCCTTCTCTCCTTTCCTGCCAGAAGATACACCAAGTACTCTCCTGCCTGCCTCTATGACCACCTTGGCTGCAGTGGTCCAGTCTTCTGGAAGCTCCTCCCGTCCACCGAGAGCCTGTCTCACCTCTTCCCGAAAAGCTGCACAACACTCGTCCTCTCTCAGCTTCCACCACATGGTTCTCTGCTCTGCCTTTGTCTTCCTAATCTTCCTCTCCACCACCAGAGTCATCTTACACACCACCATCCTATGGTGTCTAGCCACACTCTCCCCTACCACAACCTTACAGTCGGTAACCTCCTTCAGAATACATCGTCTGCACAAGACGTAATCCACCTGCGGGCTTCTACCTCCGCTCTTGTAGGTCACCCTATGTTCTTGCCTCTGTGTTCAGTACAGCCATTTGCATCCTTTTTGCAAAGTCTACCACCATCTGTTCTTCCAAGTTACTTTCCTGGATGCCGTACTTACCCATCACTTCTTCAACACCAATATTTCCTTCACCAACATGTCCATTACAATCTGCACCCATCACAACTCTCTCTCTGTCTGGGATGCTCAGAACTACTTCGTCTAGCTCCTTCCAGAATTTCTCTTGCACCTCTAGGTCACATCCTACCTGTGGGGCATAGCCGCTAATCACATTACACATAACACCCTCAATTTCAAGTTTCAACCTCATCACTCGATCTTATACTCTTTTCACCTTTTCAAGACATTCTTAGCCAACTCTTGTTTTAAAATAACCCCGACTCCATTTCTCTTCCCAGCTACACCCTGGTAAAATAATTTAAACCCTGCTTTACTAATCTAGCCTTACTGCCTTTCCACCTGGTCTCCCGGACACACAATATATCAACCTTTCTCCAAATCATCATGTCAACCAACTCCCGAGATTTTCCTGTCATAGTCCCAACAGTCAAAGTCCCACATTCAGTTCTCGGCTCTGTGCTTTCCTCTTTCAGCCGAAGAAGCCGCTTTCCACCTCTTCTTCTTCTTCGACTTCGACCAACAGTAGCTGAATTTCCAACGACGCCCTACAGGTTGAGGGCGCCGGTGGCGGACGTTGTTAACCCGGGCCACGACCGATCCGGTATGGAATTCTTTGGATGAACACTCATATTTGTTTGGCAAGGTTTTAAGCCGGATACCCTTCCTGACGCAACCCTCTGCATTTATCCGAGTATGGGACCGGCCTACAGTTTGCACTGGCTTGTGCCCCCCATAGGGCTACAGTAAAATCAACATCACCCAGTACTTGCACAAATGTTGCTACACATTGGTAGACTTCACCTTTGCCTTCTTGCGTCCCTCTGATAATTCTGCTACTCAGAGATTTAAATTTATCTCTTTGTTGTAGCTCTGCTCGGATGGTGCAACCACAACCCAGACCTCTGAACTCCTTCGGAATATAGATCTTTTCAACCTCCGGTTAATATTCCTAAGACATGAACTTGTCTTTCAGTGGACTTTTTATTATAGCAAAAGGTCTGCTTGTTGTTTGTATCCCTGGAAGCAATCTGACTTTATTGTAGGATATGGGCTCATCCCATTTGTATCATGCACATGAGGTACACATTCAGAGCATTGTGGAGGTGCAGTAAATAAAGAGACGAGGAGACGAAAGTGAGTCATGTCTCTTTACTCTCCACATCATACTAACTGACAGTCAAACCACAATAAACAGCCCACCTCTTTAACCCTGGAAACACGTGTGACTACCGACCCGCTGTTAAAGGTACAGGTCCCTCGTGAATGTCTCTCCCTTGTGGGTCACCACACAGGCCCCCTCAGAATTTACCAGAAGAAAATTCCACAACCGAAGAGTAAATTATAAACAGTGCCAAGAGAAACAGTTAAGGTGAGGGAGACGGATCAAGCAGCCAAAATGGCCACACTTAGCAGGAAGTGGGTCAGGGGCAAGGGGTGGGTCCAGAGCCCAGGTTGGAGCCGGCACTGGGCAGGAGACTGCAGCAGGTGTGCACCACCACTGTGGAAGCAGGACCAGCTACAGCGGCACACCAACATCCACGGGAGCATGCTTGATGCATTCCACCGTGATCCATTCACAGTTCAAGTTCATAGCCCCCACCACCACGTCACGGAAGGGCCCCTTGTAGGTCAGTTGCTAACACATAGGACTTGGGGCGCGGTTGGCCAGTGGAGAAATCACAGAGGAGTGTGGCGTTGGAGTTATAAAACCTTATGTTTTCTAGACTCAGTCCAGTAGGGACCATCCGGAAGGCATGAATGTCAGCGTCTGCGGCCTGTTCGGTGGCCATGGCAGCGTAATCAAGTCCCAAGTGAACGGACCACACGACCAACTGTGAGAGGTAGGCTCAGAGGTCTTGGCCATGGCAAATGTCAATGGCTTGTGGTCCACAAAGGCATTGAACTGGCAGGCCTCCAAGAGGAATCTCAAGTGTCGGGTGGGGAGGAAGAGGCCTAGGAGCTCCCTGTTGAAGGTCCTGTACTTCCTCTCATTGTCACGTAGCTGTCTGCTGAAGAAGGCCAGTGGCCGCCAGGCCCCCCCTACCCACTGCACACACACTGCTCCCACTGCATAGTCAGACACATCTATCACAGATACAGGTGCGCCTGCAGGTACTTCACAGTGGAGGGGTGTGGGAAATTGGTGATAGCGTACACCCTAGCTGGAAGGAGGATGGCATGACGTGGTGTCTGAGTAAGGTAATGGCAAAACTGGCACTTGGCTGGGTTGACGGTGAGGCCCTGTTCGCAGAGACGCCGAGATTAGCAGCTCGAGGTGTGTCAGGTGCTCCTCTGCACCCACACTGGCCACCAAGATTTCGTCCAGGTAGATAAACAAGAATGACATATCACACAGCACAGAATCCATCAGGTGCTGAAATGACTGCGCCGCTCGTTTGAGGTCGAAAGGCATTTCACTTTATGTAGGCACTGGGAGTTTGTTGCTGTCACAATCATGTTCTGACATTATTAATCATGTCAGGGTGAGCAATTGTGGCGATGCAATGAATAATGAGACGAGGAGATGGAAGCAGCTCATGTCACTTTACTCTCCATGTCAAACTTACTGATAGTAAAATAACAACAGACAGCCCACCTCTTTGAATCCGGTAACACGTTTAACTACTACCCCTATCTTAAAGGTTCAGATCCCTAGTGATTGTCTATCTCTTGTGGGTCATCACAGCATTATTATGATCAACTGTTGTCCTGCATTTTTAGGGAGTGTTCACAATAGCTAAGAGTGTCAGGCAAGTAAATGTTGTAAAAAAAAAAATAATTTAAATGTACATTATGTCCACTTCACTTTTAACACAGTAGGACAATTCACAGATCCTATTTGTTGGCGTCTTTCAATGTCCATTTTCCATACACATAAAATGTAAGCATGTCTGACAAATCTTACATGTCTGTCCTCTCTTTCACTGCAGAATTGAGGTCTGAAGTCTCAGGGGCAAACATATTTATGTGTTTAAAATTAATTTAAATTTGAACCATACCCTTAGGTTAGCCAATTCCAGTGCTTTGATGTCAACAAGCCAAACTAACAATTCCTCAGCTACATACTAATAATTCCCTCAGTTGTCTGAAGTGATGCTAAGACATTTTAACAGTGCGTGATAAGTTTAATTAAAAACAGAATTTAATGAGAAAATTACATATGTCTTCACAGCAAAGTGTTAGTGTTTTTGACTTACTTGGCAAATAAAGAGGATTCTGATTCTGAGTCTGATCTTAAATGTAAAAGTGAGTTACTACACAATACACATAACCACGAGGAACCTTCATTTAAATCTCAATGTGATGTGTGCTATAGCTATCATCCCTATTTATGTAATTTCTATACAATTAATTGTTAATTAACATATTTGTCTTTTATTGCCTTTGATTGTCATTGTGATCAATTTCAGTAACTCTGAAATTCTCTGGCTTCATAGCGTTTTGGCATGTAGCATAGATCCACTGTTCATTTCAGTTTGACTCTCAAACCAAACATATCAGAAGTAGCTACAAATATTTAGAATGTTGTTGTGTGTTCCTTGTAATAGTGACGGCACATGAAAATAGTATCAGACAAAAGGGTTTGGTAGGCAGGCTGGCTACACATTGTTTCCATCCCGTTTATTCGATGTGATGTCATTCACTGTCTTGTCTGATTATGTCTGGCCAAAGTGGATGAGGCAGATGCAGTAGTCCTTTGGGGAAACCACACTCATGAGCTGTTTGGCCCACCCATGACCACAGGTGAGCAAGTGCATCTACTGTGCTGTTGGCTGCTGGGGGAGCGGCAGCATACATATTAAAATACAGTCGTGTCTTGAAATACAAGTAACCCGACTCATTAGTTTTTTGAGATATGAGCCATTGTTCTGACGATATTTTGCTCTGACTTGCGAGCAAATGTTTGAGATACAGATACTATACAACAAGCAGCAGTTTGGCAGATAGTTGACTTGATTTGTCAACTATCTGATTTGATCGGGCTGATCTGTATCGCCCGATATTTAGCATATTATGCTGATCAGCATTAATGTCATAATTTACCGATCCGATCAATGACGTCATTGATCGGCTCCGCAAAAGACATTTACTCTGCATCGCCGCGTGCACAGTATATTTGAATCCAAAAGCTAGTTTATTTTTAGCCTTGTCGCGTGTCTTTTGACGTGGTACTGTAAATATATGATGGCCAATAAAGTTATTTAAAAAAAATAAAATAAATAAACCTCGGCGGTGTGGGACAAACAACACATCGGAGACACGGTCCAACACGTAATGCCCGGATCAAATTTGCTCTTTCACGATTTACTTACCTAATCAGACTAGTCAGACTACTGCAATAAAATCTTGTATTCCGTATCCCGTTTTTTACGATCATTGGGCTTTTTCTTGTCAACTCCAATGCGATTGGATACATTCGTTACCGTGGAGACGACAACAAGAGTGGAGCGAGCCGACGGTATTATAAGGACAAAATGGGCAAAAACGTGTGTTGGTGGTCACCGGTGGTCAGGACAGGTGAGGAGAGGACGTTTGTTTCAGGCTTGCTTGAGGTATGTTCACGTACTTTTAATACGATACGGCTCACAAGCAGGCAATAAAATGTTATGTAGCCTAGCAGGTTAGCGGTAGCACAAACAGTTGGACGTAAACATGCTGCCGTTCTGTCGAATCATGCTCTCAAGTTTCTGTGTGGCTGAAGTCATTGAATTAAAAATAAAGTAATTTAATTTAAGTTAGCACCCATTATTTCTGTCATGTAACCTGACTGATTAGAATGCAGGATCTGACTAGAGCAGTGATTTCCAACCTTTATGGACCCAAGAAACATATTTTACAATTGAAAAATCTCACGGCACACCAACAAACAAAAATGTCACATTAATTACTGTATTTACTTCCTCCCATCTAATAGAAGACCATTCATTTGTTCTGTCTGTCACTATGCCTCACTGGCATAAATAGAGGAAAAAAGATACATTATTTATTGGAAATATAATTTTTTCAAGCAATTAAGTACACAAGGATATACTGTAAATGAACAGGTCATTTAAATAGACGCATTCCTCCATCTTGTGATCGGATCAGTGATCGGTTATCGTTTTTTTAAACTCGTTGATCGGTGATCGGCCCCAAAAATCCTGATAGTGTAAAGCCTAGCAGATAACGAACAATTCTTCAAAAAAGAGGCTTCAAACAGTTTTTTGACACTCCCAGTTGAACTTTTCTGTCAAACTTGTGCTCCTCCACAGTGTTCTAGCTCGCCGCAAGATTGTTTTAGTTTTAATAGGAGCAACAGCATTCATGACATTTAAGATTTTACAGGTGAAATTATCCAAAAGTTCATCAGCTGTCTCAGCATTCACAATTTGTGGCACAGCAATAGTCTCCATAAACTTAAAGGCGGTACTCTCATTTATGGACCTTTTCTTAATCGACATAGAGGTTGTCTGAACCTTTGAAAGAATCTGTCATTAAAAGAATACACAAAAATGGTCAGAAATAGTCATATCCTTAATGTCAATTGATAGAATTTCAACACCCTTAGAGATGACCAGGTCCAAGATGTGACCTTGAGTGTGGGTTGGACTCTTAATATGAGAGAGGTCAAATGTGTCTAGTATAGCAGAGAGTTATTTAGATTTTTTTTCCATTGTTATTGTCAACATGAATGTTTAAGTCTCCCGTTATGACAAAATAGCTGTAGTCAATACAAATAGACAGCAGTTCTGAAAAGTCCTCCTTAAATTTTCTATTGTATCTTGGAGGCCTATAAATTTTAAAAACACTAATCGTCTGTCTCGGTGGTAAGAGTGAGTCTCACCGGAGACTGGGGTGCTGGGGGTCATCTTTTCATGGCGCCAGGACAAGGGAGAGACGTGGGAGAGTCAAAGAGGGAGGGTGTGACTCTCGAGTTGGCGCTGCCAAATACAGAGCAGGGCCAGACGAAGCGGCAGGAGTCCTTGACACCATCGAGGGGCCTCATGACCAAATGCTGGATAGGGTTTGTAGAGCCTTGGTCGGTGTCTGAAAGGTGGCGTCTCACCGGTTTCTTCCGAAGGTGCCGGCCCCATGGAGTACTATTGTCGGTCGCCAATTAATTGGCGGGCCAACTGTGCTTCACGTCGGACGAGTGCCAACTCACCTTTGCTGTTGAAGGCGACTCTTGTCGGATTCCTTTGCTGTTAACTGTAAAATAAGTTTACACAAATGCTACTGCTTTTGGAGCATTCATCTTGTGACGTCTCAATTGTCGCTTTGAGCTGTCTGATGTCCTCAGTGGAGTTGCGCAGAAACCGCTCTGCGCACTTGTTCGCCACTTTGGTTTCGTGTAATTTGCCTTCTGAGGGGTGTTTTGTCAACTCCAGTGGATTGCTTCTGAGTTGCAAAATTTCAGCCACTGTGGTTTGCAACAGTGCTTCTTGCATGAAATTAGTTTGCAAAAAGCAATCACTTGTTTTAGCTCCTTCTTCTCACGGGCCAGCGTGATCGGTGCCGGCATTGGGGGTGAGGTCTGCAATGTTTGCTTCTGCATCCTCCAGCTGCATTTCAACCTCAATGAGGCCGGCCTCTGCAAGGTTCAAACAAGTGTTGGGCATTGCCAGCTGTGCCATTAAATTGACTTGTTTCTGCTGTTCAGCCTCGAGTCTGCGTTTCATTCGGTCATCCTCCAAGTCGCTCCCTTTTAATTGTGACACTAAGTTTAAAACAACGCACCCAAGCGTTCGAGGGAGGTTCTTATCTTTCAACGTTTGGTGTTCGGCATCGCTCATGAGTTGCGTTATGTTAGCATTGACGACCTCGAGGCAAGCGTGTTTGTTGGCTTGTGCATAGCCCGGGATGAGGACCTTTGTCAGTTTGCTTAAGAGCTGTTCTAAAGTTTCAAGTTTGTCATAGTGGCTGGGGTTTTCCGAAAGTCCAGCCATGATTGTAACAGGTGTGCTGTACCTGTTAGTTATATGCAACTAGGCTGTTAGTGTTGTAAGCTCGGTTAGACTTGTGAGTCAAATTGAGGTCTGATACACATGTTTTGTGTTCAACTAATTGTTAAGTAAATAACGTAGGTTTGAATTGAAGTGTGAAATAAATGGGGTAATTACTTGTTAAACAATTAAACATGGTTCACAAGTTCTGCTGCAATGGTTTATCACGTGACCCAAAATGCGACTGAGAATGTGAGTTGAAACAGTAGTGGAGTTACTGTGTTGAGAAATAAATGCAGTTATTTTTCTACACACAAAGATTTGTCGTGTGGGTGTTGGCAATTATTTTAATCGTTGAGGATTTAAACCAATTTCGATGGACACCATAGTGTTTTGTTGAGTAAATTGCTTCCGCTTGTTAAATTAATTTGAAACTTTGACTAATCTAATAAATGAATTAATTTAGTTTCAGTAAATAAATAAAATGTATTGATGATTAGGTAAGTAAATCAATTTAAATGTTTGTAATGAATTACAAATAGTGTGGACTTTTGGGTTAAAATTTAAAAGATTACCAAATAGATTAGGTGTAAAGGAGCTGTTTGCCTTTTGTCAAAGTGGTCAAAGTGTAGTAAATTCACAGCCTCGAACAACAGTTAATAAACTTCGCTCATGAGTGAGGTAATTCATTAATTAATTGTGCTGAATTATTAATAAATTATTATTGTTAATCATGGGTGGACTCCACACATTTTCAAAAACGATACCCAGCTTTGAAACTGTCTCAAGCAGTGATTAAGTAAACGAAACAAGTTTCTTTCAATCTTAGTTCGGGCATATCAAATAATATTGTTCAACACAATGTTATTTTATACGTTAGGCTTAAAACACTGTTGTACAGTCCTCATGAAAAGACTCATCACCAAACCTGCAAAATCAGCACATTAATGGCACAGAAATCAAGGTGCACATTCAGGGTACTCATGCAGGCCTGTACACATTCGTACAGACGTGGGAGTTCCTTAATTTCATTGTTCATTCTCGACACATATAATATCGGGTTACAAGGGGTCCATCTTGCAGTGTTCTTGGTCACCATTGGGTGGGTGATCGTGTTCTGTCAATGAGGAGTGACCCCTCGTTCTCACTGGATGTCTGGCCTGCTTCAATTTGCTGTGAGAGCATTTTGACTGCAGATCAAAACGGGGATCGTTCTTTGGTGAACAGTCATCACTCATTCTTCCTGTTTAAGTGTCCTGGTGAGTCAAGATAGACATCCTGCCGACCTGTGGGCCCCATTCAACCAATGCATGCTGAGTGGATTTAGAAAAGCAGGGCAGGCCAGTCTTTTGTAGTCTTTGTGTTGAGAGTCAATATCTGTTACACTGGCGATTGCCAATTTGACAGACAGGTCTGCGCCAAGCTGGGCATATACCGACACAATGAGGGTGTGTCATTTGGCATCTGCCTGGTGCATGTGACAATTTGGTGACTGTGGGCTGTATTTTCAGTGGCAAACACAAAAAGGGTCTTCCCTTGGAGATGCGCTTGCTGTCATGAGATCTCAGTGTCAGAAAGGCCGTCTAAACTTACACGTTCTCATACCATGTCTAAGTTTTGGTACAGGGTATCTAACATGATTTTGGTGTATCTGATTGGTGTACATGCAGGCAGATAGACATGCAAGCTCCTTGGACGTGTGGTGGATGTTATATTTTAACAGTGGACATCCAAACCCCTTAATCCTTGTCAAAATCAATTCATTGAATGCATCACTATTATTATCATCATTTTTATATATTTTTCAATCATACCACATACTGGCCGTTGCACCACTATAGGGGTCGTGGGGGCTGGTAATGAAGGATCCTTGGAGACAATACACATTTAAGTCACCAGCGGTTTTCACCAACTCATTCTGTATTTAAGTATATGCCTCTAAAGTTCAATGCTCCAGTCACGCATGAATTGCTGAGTCTTGTTCCGCATATGACATCACCATGCCAGACTATTTGCGGCGCTTTTAAAGGGGAGGAAATTACCCACTTTTAATTGAAGAGGATTGAAGTCGGCTGTGATGACGAACAGACCAGATATCCTATTTTAAATGCACTGGGTGTATGCTGGTCCACAAAATTACCAAAACCTGGTCTACCCTGCCTCCTCACAGAGTGTGACCACGTCTAAGTTCACCGTTGGTGCATTTGATCGAGGTACAGGCAGACAGATATGCGAGATATGTGGATGTGAGGGGTGGATCAGATGTATTCCATTCCTAATGTAAATATGTGAACAGCGGACATCGAACCCTCTGAATCCATCCATCCATCCATCTTCTGAGCCGCTTCTCCTCACTAGGGTCGCGGGCATGCTGGAGCCTATCCCAGCTGTCATCGGGCAGGAGGCGGGGTACACCCTGAACTGGTTGCCAGCCAATCGCAGGGCACATAGAAACAAACAACCATTCGCACTCACAGTCATGCCTACGGGCAATTTAGAGTCTCCAATTAATGCATGTTTTTGGGATGTGGGAGGAAACCGGAGTGCCCGGAGAAACTCCACACAGGCGGGGACGGCGATTGAACCCGGGTCCTCAGAACTGTGAGGCTGACGCTCTAACCAGTCGCCCACCGTGCCGCCACCCTCTGAATCATTGCAGAAAACAATTAATTGAACACATTATTATCATCATTATTATCACCAGGTTTAGCGTACTTTTATTTTGAAATCACCCCACTGGCCAGCACGCAGCTATAGAGAAAAGTGGGACACGTGCACAAACGATCATGCACGTGTGGGAATCGATACGTGGTCCACGGACATATTTAAGTCGCCTATCACCAGCTCATGCTGTATTTAATTACATTGTCTTTTGCTACACCGGCCAAGTGCCAATGCTACAGTCACGCACAGATCGCGCTCTCCATGCGAGACCGACATTGCACCTCACTTAATAAGAATGAATGAAAGAAGCTGTTTTGATTGGCAACGAATAAAGTCGGCCATGTTCACGCCCATGAGGCATTTTTAGGAATCCCACTCATCTTATAGGCATGACATACCCTGCTGCAGGATAATTGGCTGCAGGATACGTGCTTCTGCACTATGATTGGCAACTGTATCCGGGAAGCCGGCTTCCAAACGGGAAAAGAAAGTAGGTGTCTTTAGTGTGACGGCTTTATTATAAATCCCACTAACTGTAACTCAGCCTAACCCTTCATGTGTTTGCTTACATTCAGGGATTCTTAATGTGCAGCCAAACGCTAGTATTTATTGTAACGAAAGCCGCACAAGCCAGCAGCCAAGCAGTATGTTGGGAGGGATGACGGCTGGCTCATTTGCCGCCGTCTCAAATAATCTGATTTCAGCAGGACAAGAATTGGGTGCGTGAAGTGTGATATAGCACATGTTAAAACACCTGTGAATTGCTTTTAATTGTCTTAATTAATGCATGTTTACTATAAAGTCCTCAAATTAACACTAAATTCATCTTGTAGTCTAAGTTCTAAGTACACTGTTCTGTTTTTAACTCAAGTTCACATATCCAGGTAAAACATGCATGGAAAAGGACAGTTAATTGGAAAAGGCACACTGGGACATACTCAACCCATCACCATGCTGGATTGGGTTGTATGCGTTCACACTTGTGTGACACAAAATAACACTACCTGGAAATCGATATGTTTTGCTTCCATGTAGAGGGTCATCTATAAAAAGTGTGACCCAGAAAAGCTCACACTTCAACAGCAAAATGTGTTTTTGCCCAGAGGAAATAAGTACTGTACCCTTTTGCTATTGTGTTATATGTATTTTCTGGCAAAGAGATAGCAACTCCTTCACAATCTTGGATAGTAGTGTGAATAGTACCTGGTTTTAGCTCAACCGACCAGTAGTTGCTTATGATTGCAACCACATTAAATCTTTGTACTTTACTTTCATCCATCCACTCATCAATCCAAATTTCTGGCCACCGTCTCAGTCCCAGCCAACAATAAACAATAAAAGAAGGAATGAATGTACCCATAAATGGTGAGCTGCGTTAAGTCTCCGTGATGCAAATTGAGGTTTCGCCTTGTTGAAGCTCAGGCAAATAGGCAGGTGGACCCAACTGCAGGGAAGCAGGCAGAGACGTCGGGAGTTCATGAGAAATTCATACAGTATTTATCACAAAAAGCCAAACAAGTACAGAATCAAAAATCTATTAAGCAAAGTACAAAACAACTGAAATGGGAAAGTCTCAAAGGCACCTTATGGTGATATTGACTCAATTCATCAAAAATGAAATGATGCGCATTAACGTCGAACAAAAAGATGAACAACACAGATCCTGACATGTTCATTGTATTTTTTTTGCATTTTATTGCCATGTGTCGAGCATCTGAGGGCCCTCTGTCACAGTGAGGGGTGATATAACTGAATATTGTACTGCGATGTAGAAGCAGTAGTCATCTGAAATCTATGGTCATCTAGCACAACAGACACTCTAATCAAGGCTACACACACATCACTGTCACCCTCATTAATTTCCTTCTCTATTGACCTCATCTTGCACTGCTCCAACCGCACAATGGCCAATTAGTCTCTTACACTCACAGCACCAAAGATGAATCATTACTGTGGCTGAGGTGAGATGTACACTACTCTCAAAACATCAGGGATTAATGCGCTTTTAGGGGAAATTTCCGAATGAACCTATAATGCACTATAACCTTTACAGGTGAACTTAATTTGAACTTATCTTTTGAAGGCACATGTGGAACTGTTCAATGTTTCTGTACTTTTTGCACAAATTGCTGAATGACAAAATGAGAACTTTGTGTGACAAAAGTGTTTGATCAATGAACGCAGCATTACATTTCCTGGTTGACTTAGAATTGGTATTTAAACATTCCTCTTCATTATGCTGCTCAGATTTATATTTTTATTTTGGTATTTGTACAATGATAGAGTATTTAGGATTCTGTCACCACAATCAAATGTGATTAAACCATAGACTTTCAGCTTTAATTTAAGCGTTTTTACAGAAATATTTCACTTTTCATTTTGAGGAATTAGAGCCATTTTATTATTACTTATTATTATTTTATAAATACATACATTTACAAAGGATCCCAAGAATTTTGACTTTTGTCATATTTGTAATTATAACCTTATTTATATAATAATAAATACTAATAAATAAATATAATAAATATACTGTATTTTGCAATCAACAGGTGCATATAAGTCTGGAGCCCATAAGCATCACCAAATGCTGACTTTCCTTCCTGGAGATGTTTTACCAGGCCTTCACTGCAGCCACTTTCATTTGCAAATGAAAATTATTCTCAGTTGGGTTGCGATCTGGCCATTGAAGAAGATTACATTTATTTGCCTTGAGAGTCTTGAGTTGCTTTCACAATATGTTGGGCGCAATCCTATCATTTTAGAACGAGTATACTGCAGTACTGTCGTGTGTACTGTGTCCACTAGCCCTCACATCATTTTACTTTCATCAGCAGTCACTTAAATGAGTAAATACCAGTGAGTTTGTTCAATTAGCACCCATGCCTATTAGGGTTGGGCATTCAGAATCAAGAACCAATTGGAACTGGGATTAACGTTCCGGTTCTCCCGGAATCGTTCAAATTTAAAAATTGGGGTTCCCAGTTTCAATGCCTACAGTCCGCCCACCCCGAAGAAGAAGTGGCGAAAACCAATGAAGAAGCGGGAGGAACCAATGAAGAATGCGCACGAAGATGTGCTTTTGCCCAACGACGGCGGCGGGGAACAAAAGTGTCTCTTAACTTTGTTAAAATTAATGATCAGTCGCCTCAGTGCAACACTTGGAATAAGATTATATTGTGCAAAGGAGGCTTTCACGATGTGTAGCATCTGATGCGCTCCGAGGCTCAGCCTACACTGCGTGGAACTTCAGTGAAGTCAACTCTCAGTCAATTGGCTGAGTGAAACAATAAATACATCTATACCAACACTGAGGCAGCTAACAAGGTAAACGGTTGTTTGCACTTTTGCACTGATGGTTTTTAGCATTTATTTTACTCTTCAAACCAACGGAAGCACCGATGACAGAAAAAAAAGCATTGAGCTAAAAACTGAGCTAAAAACATTGAGCTAAAACTTCACCATAGCAACTTTACATCACAATGAATTGGAACATAATTCACATAAACGGCGCCTACCAGTGTGGTCGCCTCGGTAGCGCGCTCTCTTGTATTGTTTTTGTTTTTGTGTTTTTCGTCCGTCTTTGGAGACCTTACACGACTCACTTACACAAGTGGGGACCTGCTAACCATCAAGGAGGCTACTCCGGACTTTCTGTCACCAACTTTTGCAAATCCGCTCAGTTTTTTCCCCGAGTTACTCACCGGAGCAGCATCTGCTGTTTTCAGCACATGGAGACAGAAGCGGCGCCACAGAGGGAAGCGAGCTGGCGTTCAGGTGAAACTCCGCAAGTGAGGACACAGATTGGCGTTCCCGTCGATCCACCTCGCGAATGTACGCTCCCTACCCAACAAAATGGACGAGCTTCATCTTCTGTTAAAGACCAGTAAAGACTTCGGACGTTCCGCGGCCATGTGCTTCACGGAGACCTGGCTTTGCGACGCTGTACCCGATGACGCCTTCCACATTCATCGAGCGGACCGCGACATGGAATCATCGGGGAAAACAAAGGGCGGCGGGATATGCCTCTATATCAACGAAAAATGGTGTACGGACGTCAAGGAGCTCAGCACACACTGCAGCCCGCATTTGGAGTCACTGTTCTTGAACTGTAAACCATTCTACTCGCCACGTGAGTTCGCATCATTCATACTGGCTGGAGTCTACATTCCGCCTCAAGCTAACACGAACACCGCATTGCTAACGCTCGCCGAACAAGTCAACGAAATTGAAAAAAAAACACCCAGACTCACCCCTCATTATTCTCGGGGACTTTAACAAAGCTAAACCCAACCACGAACTCCCTAAATACAAGCAGCACATCGATTGTCCTACCAGGGAAAATAATACTTTCGACCACTGCTACACTACGGTAAAAAACGCATACCGTGCTATACCTCGTGCAGCCCTGGGCTGATCATTGCTTAATTATACCGACGTACAGGCAAGAACTTAAATGTGCGAAGCCTACAGTGAAAACAGTGAAAAAGTGGACCAATTAAGCCAAGATGGAACTTCAAAGCTGTTTAGACTGCACAGACTGGAGTGTCTTTGAAAATTCAGCTGGCAGCCTGGATGAATTTCACTGCTAAACTTAAGCAGCTTCGCCAAGCTAAGGCGGATGCATATCAGAGCGGGGACATGGCCCTGTATAATCGAGCTAGAAACCATCTGACTAAAGAAATTAACATTGCAAAGAGGAACTATGCAGCAAAGTTGGAAAAACAGTTTAGCGCAAACGACTCTAAATCAGTCTGGCATGCATTCCAATCGCTGACTAATTACAAGCGACGATCCCCCCAAGCTGAGAACAATAGCACACTCGCCAACGACTTGAATAACTTCTACTGCAGATTTGGAAAGCACAGTTTCAGCTGCCTTGTGTCAACCGTCGAGACCTTCAAGTTCCTGGGAATTACAGTCTCTCTGGACCTGAAGTGGGCGACCAACATCAACTCCGTCCTCAAAAAGGCCCAGCAGAGGATGTACTTCCTGCGGCTTCTGAGAAAGCACGGCCTGCTACCGGAGCTGCTGAGAAAGTTCTACACAGCGGTCATCGAATCAGTCCTGTGTTCTTCCATCACAGTCTGGTTTGGTGCTGCTACAAAAAAGGACAAACTCCGACTGCAACGGACAATCAAAACTGCTGAAAGGATTGTCGGTACCCCCCTACCCACCATTGAGGACTTGCACGCTGCCAGAACTAAGACAAGGGGCACGTATCCTCTCATATATAAAATCCTCTCGGACCCTCCGCACCCCGGTCACCAGCTCTTCCAGCTCCTTCCCTCAGGTAGGCGCTACCGATCGATGCAAACTAGAACTAGTAGACATTCCAACAGCTTCTTCCCTCTTGCGATCAACTTCTTAAACACCTGACCTACAATTCCATTACAACATGCTGGCAATTTTTTGACTTGAGTTCGTTGTCACATTTCTGTGGGGCCAATTATGTATTACTCGTGCACTCACTGTAGTTGTCTCGCCATGCTGCATATTTGCATATACTGGCCAGAGTAGCATCTGGTCCATTTGCACACTGATTGAGGAGTATCTGTAACATTTGCACAACCAACATTGTCCCAGATTATCGCACTACTCGTCACTTTAAACCGCATACACTCCTTGAAGTCTCAGCGCCCTTTGCACATTGGTCATTGGACCGGACTATTGCAATATTAGTCATTCGAACTTCTCTAAGTGCTAGAGGACTCGGCATCTTTTTGCACAATTGTCAAAACAAAAACAAAAAACAAAAAAATGAACCGGCATTACCAGAGAACTAGCAACCCTTTACTGCTCAGTGACTGTTTGTTTTTTTGTCAATGTCTTTCTGTCTCCAAAGTGTTCTGTCAATTGACTGTCTGTTGTCGTACTAGAACGGCTCCAACTACCGGAGACAAATTCCTTGTGTTTTTTGGACATACTTGGCAAATAAAGATGATTCTGATTCTGATTCTGATTCTGATTCCGAATTGGGTTGCGATCTGGCCAATTTTTTGGTTTTATTATATAATGACATTATTTGATAACAGTTTTTTGGTTACCTGGAACCAAAAGATTCTCCTGTCTCACTGCCTTTGTATTCAAATTACAGCCCCATCTTCCTCATAATTGCAGCTCTACCGAAGCAGAGGGCTGTCATTTGAGCTTAATAACATTTTTGTAGCTGTCAGAAATGATCAGCTCTTTCTAATTGCTTTGCATGACAATTATGCATGTGGTTATCAGGTCTTCCAATATGTATTGTTCTTTGAGAAGTTGTGGCAAGAGATAATGTGTGTGTCAATTCTGTGATTGACTGGAGACTCCAGCTTTCTTGTAACCTTGAACAGGATAAGGAGTAGAAAATGGATGGTTGGAGAACTGGATTTGGATTCCTAAAATGGGAGCAATTCTGCTCTGTTGTTTTACGAGCCCAGCATCTGTAGTTTTATGAGGCCAAGCTGAGCTAAGCCACTTGTGCCGGCTTAGCTCCCTGCATAGTGAGTAGAACGTTTTTAGTTGAACTTCCAGAGACCTGTATGAAAGTGTCCTTGACTGAGCTTCGTATTTTATGGAGCTGGTAGGCCCCATGTATATTATTTCTACCAGTAGTCTATTAATGCGTGTCAGTATGGGAACACGGTAAGGTACTTTGGGCTGCTAAGAGAAAAACACCTTACATATTTATATTCCATGGGCTACACCAGGGAGTAGCAGTCAGACATATTCCAGAACAAATTTTGATTTCATGGAACCCTATGATCCATGAATGAAACAAACTGTTAGCAAAAATGAATGCTTCCCATGTATGCAGAAAGGCAACTACCAATGTAACATGGACAGAATTATAGTAATGATCATTTGTGTCCTGTACTTTGACTTTCCCCAATAAATGCTTTACTCCTAATGATGCAGTGAATTAATTTAATATTTATTATTTTTATTTGGTAACTGTATCAACCTTGGTGACTTCTGTATTTTTTAAGTTTTCCTCACTTTTGATGTATACTGTATGTGGAGTCTTCTAACACCATATTGAAAACAGATTTAAAAAATTATACTGTTTTGGGCTGTCGTTTTTATAACAGCAGTGTTTTTGAAGCCTTAAAATGAACTGAAATTCCTATTTAGATGCTAGGGGTTGAACGACTAAGATTAACTGCAATTTGATGAAAGTCAAAGTTATAGTCGATTTTTTTAGCACAATATGGTGATCCCCAACCTTGTTTACGCCATGGGCCAGTTTCATGTATAGACATAGTTCAAGGGACAGGCATAGAAATGAATTTTTAAAAAAGTTTAAAAATGCAACTCACCATTACGCTAATTATAGTTGTACTTATTGGGCGCCCTGCGCATGTTTATCTCCAACAAACTTGGTGGTCTTATCTTGTGTTCCATAGAGAGGACGAGCTGGTGTGAGTTGTAGCAAACAAATTCAACGTGAATAAAGTTCTTATTAGTTCTTATTAACACACAATTGTATGTGCATTATTGTTTGCACACAAAATTTGGGCAGCGACAATGGAGTTTCCCTCGTTCCTCGATGACCATCCTGAGGTACCACTGGTATGAGTCTTTTAAGACTAGCAGTGATCAGAATAGCCGAAAGTAATAAGGCTAAAGCGATTCCCATCCACCACCAGTATATTTTCATACTTTCCGACCTGCATGTATGTACAACGTATGAGGACTGTGTGGCCTTATTGGCCTGACATCTCGTTGCTCCAGAGCGTTAGACTCCTTTGACGGCAACAGAAGAGCGATTCCAAAGTCCTCTGTAAATTGCCCCATTGGAAGACGAGATGCCAAAACCTGTGATGAGTTTTCTTCAAGTTTAAAATGTCGACACGCATTACTAAAGTCGACTCATCGACTAGTCGACTATTTGGTTAAACCACTACTAGACACTAAAGACGGTAGTCTGTAAAACATGAGTTCATCATTTGTTTGTGGGGATAAAAACGCAAAGAAATCTGTTTTTTGCTTGATCGTTGTTTTATTTATATATATATATATATGCAAATGCCCTAAGACAATTCTCCGTTTGATTTTTTTCTCCTCTGCACATGAAAACACAAATACTTGTGTTTTGCTAATCCAAGCCTGCGTGTCACTGCCACGATTGGCTGAAAGCTGATGACTCATTTGAAAAGGTTTGTGAGGGCCTGGCAAAATGAAGGCGGATGGGTCGGGGGTGCGAAGGGGGAAAAGGAGGTGGGTGTGTAGACTTCACCCACAGCCTCTCCAGTTAGACACCAATGTTGTTTGAACAATCACACACAGGGAGATTTGCAAATGGAGAGAACTTAATGTAAATACATATTTCCAGACGTGAGAGAAAGAGAGAGAGAGAGAGAGAGACAGGGAGAGGGAGGGATGGAGAGAGACTGATGACAGCCTGCAGCCCCAGCTTCCCCTCTGCTGTTGCGACACTTAGGTGCGAGGGAGCCCCGGCACAGCTTCTCCTCGTCTCCGAGACTGGAAGGAGGGAGAGAGAGCTGTGAGCTGTGCGTGCGTTGCGGTGAAAAGCCAGTCTGTCCATGGGTATGAGTCCAGTGTGAGCGACTCGCTCCAACCCACTGCGCCTCTCAGTCGCTGGGAGCTGCCATACAAGCAGGTGAGTCTCCGCAGCATCTTGACACGCTCAGCAACCTCAGCCTCACTTGCCGATTCAATAATGAAGTGTACATTCTGACATTCTCGCAAATAGGGTTATTTACAAGCATGCCTTCAGTTAGGAAATGACATTGCTGAAAGTTTTCCCATTGAAACAGGTGCATCCATTATAAGGTGAGAAAAGGAGGCATATTTTTTCATGTGAGTGTGAAGGCTTGTTTATCTCATGAGTGACATGTGAAAAAGACCAGTGGGACTTTGGGAAAAGCATGGCCTCTGATAGGAGTGAATCTGTCTGATATCCCGTTTCCCCCTGTGTAAATCCATGTGTCCCTGAAAGAGGGAGTGAGTGGAGTGGGAACGATTTCAGCAGTGGCTCTTCCACTGTTATCCCAGCTTTGCATAGAATCCAAAAGGGAAAACATAAAGACTGCGCTGTTTTTAATGCTGCGCTTTAGGCAGAGAACATTGTTTGAAGCATTATGCACACACACTGCAGCTCACAGCGTGTGGACACAGTAGTAAAATCGACAACTGTCTCGGAAATCTGGAAGTGTTTACATTTCAGATTTTGCCTGTTATTCTTCAGCTTACTGCCTTTAGTCAGAGATACACAAGAGAATAGTTGGATTCATCCTTGTTTGTTGTTGCATCGACAGGACACAATCTGTTTAGTAAAAGAGTATCTAATCTAACAACCTGCCCAAAAACATTGGCTTTATTCCATTAGAGGGACAAAATGACCCATGTGGTATGGAATATCTTGTTTTTGTGTTTTTAATGCATGATATTGCATGTCAAAGTCCATCCATTTTCCACACCGCTTATCCTCAGTAGGGTCACGGGCGTGCTGGAGCCTATCCCAGCAGACTTCGGGCGAGAGGCGGGGTACACCCTGAACTGGTGGCCAGCCAATCGCAGGGAACATATAAACAAACAACCAGGCAATTTAGAGTCACCGTCTTTTTTGGGGATGTGGGAGGGAACCGGAGTACCCGGAGAAAATCCACACTAGCACGGGGAGAACATGCGAACTCCACACAGGCGAAGCCGGATTTGAACCCGGGTCCTCAGAAATGTGAAGCAGATGTGCTAACCAGTTTCCACCGGCATGTCAAAGTGACATTTGTTAATTACATGATTGAGCTCATTCTAACACTCACTGTCTAATTCAGCCTCTTCTCCTCCATGTTAGAATTCTTGTGCTGTTGCATCAAGGGAAATAATGGTGTGCAATGACAGTCTATCAGTGTTGACTGCAGAGAATCGAGCGGGTGCAGAAAGAATGGCTTTCAGCTTGCAACTTGTCGGAGTTGGCTCTTTTTGAACTTGAATGTGTCCTTATTTTGTGACAGGCACAGAGGAAAGAGTGGTGGGAGGTACAGTATTAGTAAAAAGGTCCACATGGCAGGATGAGATTTCACAGGAAAACCTGATCCTGAAGGAGTGAACATTACCCCTCAGTTTTTGTGACTCAGCGGATGCCCTTTTGAACGAGTGTGCCAAGCTGTCAACGACCATGATGTCGGGGAATCAGTCGCAGCTCCCTGTTGACCCAGCCACGTCCTTTTATCAAGGATCCATCCATCCCGCCATCATGTTGCTTCCACCAGATTTGGAATGTTTGTCTCTTCACTTTGAGCGAGCACTACACCCCCTCCCACCCCCTCTCACCCCCACCGCATCACCACTCTCATCACCACAGAAACGGCTGATTCAGGAAGGGTGGGCGGGTGTCTCAGCGTTCTCGCTGCTGTGCCCCATACGGTGCTTTCACAGTGCGCTTGTGCTTGTGTGCTGCTTTTATGTGCCTAATATGCTGAAAGTTCAGGTGGCTCACTCATATGTTACACAATTATCTCAATACAACAAAGGCTATTTGTTCACCTCTCTCAAATGACGTGTTTGGTATTTGGTTGAATTACCTTGTCAACACTCGGTGTATTCTGACATATCCCAGATGAGCTCAGTTTGTCTTTTCCTTGTTATAGTGGTTATTGGAGATAATGACAGTATCTTTCTTGACTTTTTTGTTGTTGTTTTTTGCTTGATTGAGAGTGCTCAGGTTGATTTTCTAATTCTTTTAACACTTATGACATATGGATCTGGGGTCACCCGGTGTGTGTGTGTGTGTGTGTGTGTGTGTGTGTGTGTGTGTGGTGGTGGTGGGGGATGGGTTGGGTTGGGGGGTTGGGGTTAGAGACGACACTGCGGTTATTAATAATGGATACTCCTATGACCTGGACCTTTAATAATAGATATACCATGACCTTTTGCTTTTATAAGCAAGATAAATCAGAACATGTACAGGTATGACAAATGAGATTCAGTTACAACATCTTGCATTTGCACCATGAATGATAAATAGCAGCTGGAATTGCCTATTGTTTTTTGTCATTGTTGTTTAATCCAGGTAGCACGGTGGATGACTGGGGCGGCATGGTGGTTAGCTACGACTGGTTAGCACATCTGTCTCACAGTTCTGAGGATCCGGGTTCAAATCCGGACTCGCCTGTGTGGCGTTTGCATGTTCTCCCTGTGCCTGCATGGGTTTTCTCCGGGTACTCCGGTTCCCTCCCACATCCCCAAAACATGTATGGTAGGTTAATTGATGACTCTAAATTGCCCTTAAGCGTGAATGTGAGTGCAAATGGTTGTTTGCTTATATGTCCCCTGCGATTGGCTAGCCACCAGTTCAGGGTGTACCCCGTCTCTCGCCCAAGGTCTGCTGGGATAGGCACCAGCACGATAAGTGGTTCAGAAAATGGATGGATAAACGTTTAATCCTTGTTGTGGCATGTTTCAGATTGCTTTTGTTGCCATGGTGATGGTTGTACAGTCACTTGAAACACAGCATTTTCTTAAAGGTTTCAGAACAAGAAATGAAAGTTGTTTCCACCGCATCTTAGCCAAGCAGGACCCCAGGAGCTCGTCCTCCAATGCCAGATTAAATTAAATTGGGAATTTGTTCTCACCAAGGAAGTTATGATGGAGAGCAACTCGGTCTTCACATATAAGCTATGCTATAAATTCAGTTCTCAAACCTTCTCTTGATTGGAGTCACACTGTTGAATAACCTTCTATTAAACTTCTTATCTACAATTGCATGTACAGAAATAGAGGACAATGTCTAGTGGCTCTCAGTCTGTAATTTAAAAAACAAAACTAGTCAGAGAAAAATTGGATATGTTTTCTCCCGAGTATTAATATGTAGGTAGAAATGTAAGCAAGCTGTGAGCAGAGATTTCTCCACACTGCAGTGTTCAGCAGCGGTGACGCAGCCCGAGACTGCAGACACACCACGAGAGTGCTAGAACAAAGAGCCCACACTGTCATCTCGGAGACAAACTCACCACAGATGATAACAAAGATGGAGCTTTTTCAAAGTGTATCAAAGAGTTGCAGATTGGGAGAGTGTGACATGACACCTGGATGCACCTGTTGCTATCAGCTCGGATACTGGAGGGGCCTCTCTGTGTCCCCCCCCCCCCCCCCCCAGGGTCACTTTGTTGTTTGTGCATCTACGTTCACAAATAAATATGCAGAAGTGGATAGAGTAGGCAAAAATTACACTCAAGTAAGAGCACGGACCCTGGGAATACTATGACTCAAGTGGAAGTAAAAAGTAGTCCTCCAAATAATTACTTGAATAAAAGTAAGTACTCAGTAAAAGACTGAGTAGCTTAAAATTATTTTTTCAATCAGAGAATGAACAAATACACAAAAATATAGACCAAGAATGTGCAGCTTCAGATAGTGGCCAAGAATTTCACTTTAACAAACACAATAATGAAATCTATATTTGTACGATAATATAAATTAAGTTGAATTCAGCCACACGAAATGGTATTAAATTCACTTTATTTGTTTACACTCAGCACAACAGGCACACCAGCGAGAGGCGGGGTACACCCTGAACTGTTCGCCAGCCAATTGAAGGCCACATATAAAAAAAAAATAATTTAAAAAACATTCGCACTCACATTCACACCTACGGGCAATTTAGAGTCTTCGATTAACCAACCACACATTTTTTGGGCATTTTTTTAAGAGGAAACCGGAGTACCCGGAGAAAACTCACGAAGGCACGGGGAGAACATGCAAACTCCACACAGGCGAGGCCGGATTTGAACATTTATCATGACTTATCATTTGTAAATATTCAGTTTTGCTTGTGAATTGTTGAAGGTGCGTTTGTGCATCAGCTGGCACGTGCGTTTATAAATACATAAATTGACCATGGCTGACCAAGGTGGACAATCAGCAGCCCCATCATTAGCCAGTAAAATATAGAGAAATCACTTCCCTCATCTGTCAGTAAGATACAAAAAAAAAAGCTTATTATTACAGCGTTTCAATAATAACATGAATATATATATATATATATATATATATATATATATATATATATATATATTCATTCATTTGCAAAACACACATGTGAATCGGGGATACATTTATGGATTTTAAAAACATGTGCGAATAATTTGATCTCTCCCCATTGATAATTAGGTAAATGTAATGGAGTAAATGTTGTGCAATACTGCCCACCTCGATAAATTTGAGTTTTGTGGAGGAAAAATTCTCAACTTGCTCACACTCCTATATAGAGCGCTTGATGGATATACAGTAGGATTGCAGTCTTAATTTGTAAGACACACAGGACCTGATTTACTAAGATCCATCTATAGCCATCATATATATATCATATATTTTTGGGGAAGCCAGCAAGCGCATAAAAGCTATGCTTTTTTGTGTGTTTTTGAAAATCTATTCCATCCCAAATGCGTGGCAATTTGATGTATGTGACCATCCTGCGTAGCACTACATTTAAAACTTGGGACAGCACAAAAGTGCAGTGGGAGAGGCCAGCACCAACTGTCACAGAGCGCTGGTTGACCCAGACACAAGGAAATTGTAAGGAGTTGTAAGGAATTTAGTCTTAGGAGATGTGGCATGACTCCTTCTTGTCATTGTCTCCAAGTCAGCCCTTACATCATTCATAAGCTCCAAAATGTCATTGCTGAAAAGATGTGTTGATATCATTTTAAATCTGGTATTTCAAAAATGTTTTCCACAAGTGAAAGGTTCTCCAACCTCCACCCCGCCTCTTATTTTGCCTACCCGTTAAAAGACGCCTTCTGAGAAGTCACAATTTTAGTTGTAATTTGTAATTATCTTAGGTTTGATAAATCACATCGCATGCTAAATTCCTCCATTTGCGTAAACCCCTCGCAGAACACGCAAAATGAACTTTGTGGCAAATTTGCGCATTTGGCAGACGCAATCTTGGTTATGCCCCGTTAGTAGATGATCCATTTACATGAGCAATGAAGTTTGCGTCTGTTATCGCACGTGTAAACCTTTTGCCAAATCTTGCCCTTAGAATCTAAGGACTTGCTCAAGAAAGGGGGAGAAAAAAAACAACCTCCTGTAAGAGAATTCCATAATTTGACAAAAAGCTCTGTGTCCCAAATTATTTTGACCCTCTCTCAATAGATGCATAAATGTTCTAAATGTATGGTTACTTAAAAGGCTCCATATCAGAACATCCCAAAGTGTGAGGTGTGACCCCACATAGAGCTATTGAAGAAAGCGTACATCAAGGCTGGAAAAGTGACATGATTGAGTCATTTGCAAATGTGGCAAAAGAAGATGGAAGTGGAATCTGCAAACAAGTTAACAGCCTTTGCACATATACTGTTTGAAATCATTGATATTTGCTTTGGGAAAAGTCGACCTTTAGACTGTGTTGGTGTACATGGGAAACAAGAGGGAGTGCACTTTTGCATTTCCAGGTTTTTTGAACATTAATCAATGAGCCTAATCATTCTGTTGCATAGTTGTGTATACACTGGGCATGGGCAAGTTAAGCATGTTTTTAAAAAGAAGAAACATCTTTATCATCGTGTATTTTACACCTACTACTGTATCATATTAAGGTCATTTTTCCTTGAGATGTCTGCTGAAGATTTTGGGCTATCCATCTGCATTTTATATTATTATACACTTTGAGTAAGCAACAACCACAACAACATAATATTCGTCTTTTTCAGTGTATGAATGTGATGCCGAGGAAAGAAGTTAGGCATCCAAACTTTTGCAATTTCTGACTTCACTGAGAACTTGAACCTGTTTCTTTTTTGTGACACTGTTTTGTCTCTCAGGTAATTTGAAAAGTCCTTTGCTCCTAGGACATTTGTGCATCAACGTTACTACTCCTGGCCGCTATGCCCATCTGGAATAGCCCTTTGAGCCATCTCCCCCTCTCCTCGCCTACTGTCTGACCTCAATGACAGTTGATGGTGGCCCCTTTACTCCATTTTTGGATGAACAGAAGAAAAAGAGGTGAAGCTAAAGTACGGGGAAAGGATGGCATAGTGTCAGAAGAAGTGCTTAAGCCTCGGCTTTAAATGTGATTGACCGCAGCGTGTGGCAGTGTGTGTATCAGCATTTTCCAAACTATCTCTGGAGCCCAGGAAATGCTGACTGGATCAATGTGCAGTTTATGCATGGTGAGAGGGAGACTACCCCCGCCAAAAAAATTACAATTTGCATCCAGGGAGGAGTTGAGCGAAAGCAAGGAAGCCAACACAATTGTGCTCCAGTCGTAGCACAAATGTGGTTTGATCCACGCTCAGCCAGCCTGACAGTGGGATGTAAATATTTTGGCTGCCTCTGGTCACACAGAGTTGAGGTAATCTTCTGCTAGTGCTACGCTGCCCTGAGGTTGCGGACTCACTCTATCTTCAAACTGGTGACATCATTACTGGGGTTCTTTTAGACATGTAGGCACTCTCATTCCAAAGGTCATTCGAATAGCCCACAGCCAGAGAACACGTCATCACCCAATGAACCGACTGAACCACCCACAAGATGCGTGTACGACCGCATGTGACAAATACCAAAATACAGCCGTAGTAGCATTTATCCTTCCACCCCAGTCAGCCAGAACTTTCTTGAATGTCTACTTAATGTATCACTTTATTCAATCTGAGATTAGGTAGAGATTTTTACTCCGTTTATGAAAACTGTCATAAAAGATGTGAGTAAAGGTAGATGATTTTAACCCTCCCCCTGGTGGCTGCCTTTATGAATTCCATCCCCGAGATGATTTCTACTGATAGCTGCATCCTACTGCCACTACACAATATCTTGTCACTATCATATTTTTTTTTATCTTACCCCACGCACTGTTCATATTGAGTTGGGAGATTTATGTTGGTAATACATTTTTAATAATGGCTGCACGGCCGTCGAGTGGGTAGCAGATCCACCTCACCGTTTTGAGTTTGGGGCTTTGAATCTGGGCTGCAGCCTTACGTTACGTCTTACGTTAGTGGAAGATTGTAAATGTCTATCGATGTGAGTGTGGATGCTTGTTGTTCTATATGTGCCCTGCGATTGGCTGGCGACCAGTCCAGGGTGCTCCCCAATTCTCACCCAAAGTCTGCTCACCCTCAGCTCCAATGACTCGATAAGCATATAGAAGGTGGATAGATCAATACATTTGTACTAATAAGGCTTTTACCTTTCTGTAACTATTCAGGAATTGCGCCTTGTTTTTCCCTTTCTGGAAATAATAGATTACTCGCTGCTAGTTTGACTTTATGGTTTGGAGCTGTAGCACCTGCTGCTTTGGCATGTGCTTGATCACCTGCACATTTTTTCACATGGACATTTTTATTTATTTATTTTTTTCAATTCAGTGTCTGGGCTTACTTTGTTTTTTCAAAAAAAAAAAAAAAAAAACTAACTCATGTTGCTGTGGACAGCCTTGTAAATATCTATGAATCACTCAGACAACAAATGTAGATTATCACCAACACCAGCATAAGCCATTAAATACGCTATTTGAGAGGCTTTTGAGAAAATGACTAAACTTTTTTTGAGGGGCTTCCCTACTTGAGATTTTAATTACTCTCGATGACTTTGATTAGTAATGCGAACAAAGATGCTCTCAGCTGCACAATAAGATCACTGTTCCCACTGTTCACATGTCAACCTCGGGTGCACTTCCTCTGCAGCATTCCTTCCTACACATCAGCAGTCTAAAACCTGGCCTGCAGCCTCTCTAGTGCTAGGTTACTCACAGTGTACCCCACGTTTTAGGACAGAAGGCAATGTGTTTTGAGCTTTTCGAGCTAGCCCTCTCTCCCCTCCTTGTAAAAGCAGAATTCTACAAAGTCACTGTGACCTCACAAAGGCTGCCGCTGGCCATAACTTTGCATCTAATAGGATAAAGTGTGAAATTGATGATATTTGATTCCCAAAAGGTCAGCTCATAATGTTCCACAAAACACTTGGCTGGCTTCTATTTTGCCAGGGAAAAAAAAGACGTTTAAAACATTTTAATCTGGTCTTTGAGTCTTTCGGGGACAAAAAGTAAAACCAGAGCCATGATAAAACTGGAACACAGTCAGAAATCAAGGCTTTTTTTTTTTTTAACTTGGGCTTGATTTGTCCTCGTGCTATTTTATGACCCCTACATGTGGCTCAGACTCACTCTGATTGTGTTCCACCATCTTGATGAGTGCTCCTTATTCCTCGTAGCTTTGCGGCGTGGCTAGAAAATGACCAAGACAAAGCCTCAATCATTTACTAATGGCTTTGGAGCAACTATGTTCTGCTCATTGTCTGTACAGCAAAGATTTAATTTCACATTTGTGCAGGCTTCACTGAGAAGATAGAACCTAAATTTATTTCCTCTAGATGAGGTCCTCATTGTTCATTCCAAATGAATAGATTAATCAACATGGGCAGTGAATGAAAGTATCATAAAAATTGTTCAAGTAGTCTTTTTTTCCTACATCAGCTGATTTTTTTGACATATACAAGCGATTTTGGTCATTTTTTGAAAGAACAAAATGAGTAGAGTGTGTCCCTAAGTCGTGTTAAGGCGTCCAAATTTAGAAATCAAACGCGCTCAGAATATAGAGACACATTTTAATTGATTTTGATACTGGATTAATTGAGTGTGTAGGAAAATACCGGTAATTGTAAAATGTTAAAGCTTTTTTCTTTCGTGGCCCCAGACAGACTGTGGTTTGCAAAGCTGCTCTCATATTCAAAAGCTTCAAGGATGACTGCCTTCAAATCTGCAGTTGGGTAATGAACGAAAACTTTCCCCCTTGGACCCTTTTGTCTCTTCACCTCCATTGTTATCCTTTTACCTGCTTCATGTCACTGCACGTAATATGAATCTCACTTGCCGTCCTTCCTATCGGCAAAATCCCTCATCTATTAACTTGCTTTGTATATTGATTTATTTTGCTCGCTAAAAGCAGTGCCGATCAGCAAATGAGTGGGTATGATAATTGTTCTTCTTTTCTTCATGCTCAGTTCACACACACGCACACACACACACACACACACACACACGCACGCACACAACATACTGAGCTGCAGCCCAAGTCGGTATGACATCTTGTTGTTGCCCTTCAGCTGTACAGATTTGGTTTTTCTCATTAGTAAAAAAAAATGTTGTGTGATCATGTCAACAGCTTTTTGCTTAAATGGTTTATAAGCCACAGGCGACCAGCCGCCTCTGTACAAATATATTGTATCTGAATCGTCTTCTCCGCTATTTCTTCATTCACTCACTCAGTTTCATGATTGTCTGGTTGAACTTTGCCACATCGCATTTTAACGTGATACAGCTCACAGGTCAGTGAAAAGGCTCCTTTAGAGATAATGGCCGTCTGCACGGATGTTAGCCTCACGAGTTCAATGTTCTTTTTGTCAGTCATTGTGGTGTTGATGTTTGAGAATTTCAGTGAGATAGCAGATAAGCGTGTGGCCCGTGAAAGCAAATCATGTGCCAATTTCATGTTTCTTGCTACAGTAGCAAATTTGTAAATTGTCAACCTTTATTCATGTTGAGACTTGCCAGCCTTTTTCGCTACCAGTGCCCCTTTTAAAATAACATTTATAATATTGCAACTGTTTTGATTAGTTTCTCATTTCAAAAGTAGTTATCCATCAATTTGATGTGTATTTGTAAGAATATGAGGCAATTATACATTTATATGGTTTCACAGTCATAGAGGCCCTCTGAGGGAAACAGTCACTTCTATGTGGCCCATGACAAAAATGAGGTTGACACCCCTGCCATTAAGGTTTTCATCCCTTCAAAATCTTAGTCTGACTTTAGCTATTTAAATCTATCCTACGTTGTCTTTTTTTTATCCCTTTACAGTCAGGTTTTTGCCTTTGTTCATTTTGCAACAACTAGTGTGAGTCATTATTCGATTGTTGATTACTCTAATGCACAAAAGAGCTTGTTTTAATTTTTATTTTTATTTTTTTTAAACAGGATTCAGCAATGACAGAGGGAGTAGAATGAATCATACCAAGAGTGGCTCTCCACTCATTTTCATTTTGGGTTCATTATCATGAGTATTTCAACCTTTCTGAGAACCTGAAGAGGTGACTTGTCTTTCAGTAGATCATTGGGACAGAAGTAACTTTGCTTTACAGTAGCTACATTGAAGTAAGCGAAAATGTAACCCATCTGGTGCACATCCACAGAGCTGCCGAGATGACAAACACATCTGCAGCTGGTGTCCCTCTGCCATTTGTCATAGCTTTTTGCCCATATGAACTTCACACATTGAGTCACAAAAATAAAAATATTATTTGGTCTCAAAATAAAGCACAAACAAATGTGTAATTATACAGTAGGTCAATAATGTCAAGTAAGAGCTGCTCTATTAGCAAACCCAGCTTTATTATTATACTGTATTGGGTTGGTCTAGTTCAACCTTTAATGAGCTAAGGCACATATTTTACAATGAAGAAAAATCTCAGGGCATATCACCAAACAAAAACCTCCTGCCATTTAGTAGAAGAAGATTTAATTGTTCAGCCTGTCACTATATGTTAGCGGAATAGATACAAACCCCAATTCCAATAAAGGTTGCGTAAAACAAATAAAAACAGAATACAATGATTTGCAAATTCTTTACTATGTATATTTCATTGAATACACTACAAAAACAAGATATTTAAATTGTTAGAATTGATACACTCTATTGTTTTTTTGTTTTGTTTTTGTGTTTGTTTCCAAATACTCGCTGCAACACGTCCAAAAAAGCTGGGACAGATGCATGTTTCTCACTGTGTTACATCACCTTTCCTTTTAACAACATTCAAAAAGCGTTTGGGAACTGAGGACACTAATTGTTAAAGCTTTGTCGGAGGAATTCTTTCAGATTTTTTCTTGATGTACAACTACAGTTGCTCAACAGTTTGGGGTCTCTATTGTCGAATTGTGTGCATATTAATGCGCCACACATTGGGACACAGGTGTGGACCTCTAGTACTCACACTCTTTTATTACAAAGCTACGCTGTTGTAACACGTTCAGAATGTGGCTTGGCATTGTCTTGCTGAAATAAGCAGGAACTTCTTCTTTTCCTTTTGGCTTGTCCTGTTAGGGGTCGCCACAGCATGTCATCCTTTTCCATGTAAGCCAGATGTATCTCCTGCCTCTTCCTCTCTAACACCAACTGTGCTCATGTCTTCCCTCACGACATCCATCAACCTGAAATAAGCAGGAACGTTCCTGAAAAAGACATTTCTTTCAGCATTAATGGTGCCTTCACAGATGTACACGTTACCCATGCCATGGGCACTAGCACACACCCATACCATCACAGATGCTGGCTTAAGAACTTCAGATGGTCCTTTTCCTCTTTGGCCCGCCGGACACGACGACCCTGACTTCCAGAATCAATTTGAAATGTGGACTCGTCACACCACAGCACACATTTCCAAATTGCATTAGTCCATCTCAGATGAGCTCGGGCCCAGAGAAACCAGCAGCGTTTTTGGGTGTTGTTGATATATGCCTTTTAACTCGCATTTGTAGATGTAGCGACGAACTCTGTTAACTAACAATGGTTTTCTGAAGTGTACCTGAGCCTACGGGGCTTATATCCTTTACACAATGATGCTGGTTTTTAAGGGGATCGAGGGTCACCGGCCTTCAATGTTGGTCTTCTGTCTTGCTGCTTACGCGCAGAGATTTCTTCAGATTCTCTGAATCTTTTGATGATATTATGGGATGTAGATGATGAAATCCCTAAATTCCTTGCAATTTTACATTGAGAAACATTCTTAAACTGTTGGATTGTTCACAAAGTTCACCCCTTTCTCGCCCCGTCCTTGTTTGTGAACAAGTGAGCCTTTTGGGGATGCTCTTTTTATATCCAGTCATGACACTCACCACTTTCCAATTAACCTGTTCACCTTTGGAATGTTTCAAACAGGTATGTTTTTTTTTCTATTTGTTTTTTGAGCATTCCTCAACTTTCCCAGTCTTTTGGTGCCCCTGTCCCCGCTTTTTCGAAACGTGTTGCAACGGGCATCAAATTCAAAATGAGACAATATTTTGCCCAAAACAATAACGTTCATCAGTTTGAACAAGTTTGAAAAGCGGACACGCCCCCTTCATTATTCGACACAAGCCTCGAAGACTCGGCACAACCCCTAACATCACTCATCAGCACTAATTTCACGTTCACAATGATTGTGTGGGACACTTTGACCAAATAAACATTAAGACTTTCAGCAATATATATTCACTTATCATATTTACTTGTAGTAAAACATTAAGTTGCACAAATACCTATAGCAAGAAAAAGCTACAAAGTGTTGTTTTCTCAGTGTTTTGGTCAAAATAGGCTTTTCAAGTCCATCTATCCATCCATTTTCTACCCCTTATCCGAGGTCAGGTCGCGGGGGCAGTAGCTTTAGCAGGGACGCCCAGACTTCCCTGTCCCCAGCCACTTCATCCAGCTCTTCCGGGGGGATCATAAGGGGTTCCCAGGCCAGCCGAAAGACGTAGTCTCTCCAGCGTGTCCTGGGTCGTCCCCGGGGTCTCCTCCCGGTGGGAGGTGCCCGGAACACCTCGCCGGGGAGGCGTCCGGGGGGCATCCGAATCAGATGCCCCAGCCACCTCATCTGGCTCCTCTCGATGTGAAGGGGTAGCGGCTCTACTCTGAAATCCTCCCGGATCACCGAGCTTCTCACCCTTTCTCTAAGGGAGAGCTCGGACACCCTGCGGAGGAAACTCATTTCGGCCGCTTCGTATCCGGGGTCTTGTTCTTTCGGTCACGACCCACAGCTAGTGACCATAGGTGAGGGTAGGAACATAGATCGACCGGTAAATTTCAAGTCAATGGATTTAAGTCCAAGTGAAGTCACGAGTCATTGCTGTTCAAGTCCAAGTCGAGTTGCAAGTCTTTTAACATATTGTCGAGTCGGAAGTCATCAAATTCATGACTCGAGTCGCGCCCACACCTCTGGCATACGCACACACCCACTATACTTATATAAATTGCGTCTTCAAATGAAATGTAATTATGTTCTCATATATATTAGTACTTCTCAGTAGTGCTACATACTTTTGCTGTCCAATTGCAAACCAAACCATTATACCAAGTTAATGTTGGACAAAATTCAACCAGTGCTTGGATTCAGCAATACAACACCGCAGTGACATTGTCCATCCATCCATCCATCCATTTTCCGACTCACTAGGATCGCGGGCGTGCTGGAGCTTATCCCAGCTGACTCTGGGCGATAGGCGAGGTACACCTTGAACTGCTCGCCAGCCAATCGCAGGCAGAGACATTGTTATATATCTAATTCTGGAATTTGGTAAATCAAAGGAACAAACCAATTTAAAGGAGAAATGCGAGCCTCTAAGTGCTTTTTAGTGTGGAAATGTTGTAGACAGTAGTATGTGCTCCATTCCTCTTCTCTGCCATGATGTGTTTTGTGTGACCAGTGGGAGGACGTGTAAAAATGCATAGCAACAGACTTTTTCTCTTCTGTCCTCTTTCTTACAAACGCACACTCCCACGAAAACACAACCGCACGCACACACAAAACGATAACAGCCTCATACGCCCTCAAGCAAAACATGTAAATGGCTTCGCACAAGAGGATTTGTTTCTGTGTGTGAAGCAGCAGTCAAGGGAGCACATGCACTGCTAACCCGCCCCTCACAGATCACAGGTTGTTTGTCACCGCGCGCACCGCCACTCTCTCGTGCCCGGCTCGGCCTCGCCTGCCATTACATCTGATCACGCCTGTCAAGTCCTCTGATGAAATCCCCACAAACGGAAAAGGCTTATGAGCCCAGGAGCTATTCATTTCTCCCTCACAAGCTTGCGGGGTGTGCAAGCAGTGTTAGAGAGTGCTGTTGAAAGGCTGCAATTCTATTTCAGGCCATCCCACACACGGTGGGAGAGGGGCTGAATGTGTCAGCCTTTAATTACAGCATTTCAGCTCCTTGTGAAATTTTGTACATCTGTAGCTAAGAGAGCCCTACTTTGGATTTCAGGAACACACCTCCAGCAATTAGCACATCTGGGTGTGTGTGTGTGAGTGTGTGCGCGTGTGTGCTCTTGCTTTACTCGAGTCACCTGTCCATGCTCCTAGATACAGGACCCAAACATTCTGTCCTTCCAGCTACTGATGACAACATGTGAGTAATGCGGGCGGCCAAGTCGAGTGTGTTATGTTCCCAATTATATTACCAGTATTGTCACCCACTCAGAGCTTTTCTCAGCCTGTTCTGCCAGCTGAACCGCGATCTTAATTCCTACTGGGTCAACCCCCTTCAATTAATTTCTTGTTAGTCCTGATCCAAATAAGCCACAGTAAGAATGTAATCCTCATAACGGGATTATGAACTGATTGGTGCTACATGAGAGCCGTTTGTTGTTGAAATAAAGGGTGACATTTGTCAGGTTTTGGTGACAATCAGTCCAGGCTGATCAGTGAGTTCACTTCTGAAAATTGCCGTTCAGCGAAAGGCGAGTCGCTTCTATTAGGAGACAAGATGAGACTCTCATGGCTGCTCACAGCGACCTTGATAATGATTTTTCACACAGATCTCAGTCGCTCACACACATATACACACATAATTGCACAACTCCACCTCTTTGCGCATGAGGATTAAGAAACAAAATGGAGGAATGAAGAATGCTTAAGCGCTTGCGTTGAAATAAACAACATTTTAACAACCAGTCTAATAAGAAATTGTGTTACCTGCAGTCCCCTGGCCTTTACATATATTTACTCGACTAGGCTGACACCATGGTGACCGGCTCTGGTGACATTCTCATTTTTGGCAGATCACTGTGCTTGCAAAGGTTGGAATACCGAGTAAATGGATCGTGTGTCTCCAAACAGTTATTATCATTAATCAAACATAACTGAGTTCAGGAAGGCGGGCAGAAGGGCTACAGATTGAATTGACATTTTAGTATGCCGTTAGGTCAGTAGGGAGGGTCACACACAGACGCGGTTTAGTGCTACATTCATGGCACGGCATTTAAAAAAAAAAAAAAAAAAAAAAAAAGTGAATAAAAAATCTAATTGATAGTAGAGATGTCCCGATCCAATTCTTTCACTTCCAATCCGATACCGATATTGCAGCATTGAATTTTGGCTGATACCGATATCGGTCCGATCCAATATCAGCAATAATCATCCATACTTCACTGATTGTGTAGTATGAAATGGTAGAAAAGACTTGATGAAGTGATATTACTCAAACAAATAACAACAGTTGGTATGAGAAAAACTGACCCATTTATTGTTAACCAATGGGTTACTGTACATGCGTAACTTTAAAAATAAGAATGTACTAAAAAGGAATAAAATAAACACAAATTATATTAGGAAATGCCGAAAAATAACTTCAATGGCAATATGTAAAATGCAACATAACCACTGCTTAACTGAAACATGAGCATATTCTACATTTGAATAGATTAAATAACAAATAAATTAGAAAAGCATCCTTCCATCCATCCAACCATCCATTTTCCATAGCGCTTGGTGGGACATAATTTGCTTTCTCCACATGTGCGGCAATACACATTTGAACTTCTTGATGCCACTGGGGTTCAGTTTTATTGTCAATTGCTGTCCCTGCTGTGCACGTCTTGGCCTCTGAGGGGCAGTGTGGTGCACGCAATGAGATCAACGCTTGCAGTCACAGAGAAAGTCACGATCGAATATTGTGATTATAACTCATTTTTCACAGAGTTTGAAGAATATATGCCAGTATTGTTGTATTGCCTATTTTATGTGTGGTTATACAGCGTTCGTGTACCAAAATTCATTATTTTAAGACGTGCCGCAAGCTCAATGCTAATTTTCATGCCCTCGTCAATTGTGTTTTTCATTTGTCGTGTGTTAGCTTTGAGCTAGCGATTTTTATGAACAAAAACGAAGAAAGAAACGAAGGCTGTGATGTATTTGAACATTCAATTGGTGTAATTATTTTCTTATGTGACTCTAGTTTTACAGTTAATTTAAACTGGCGTGTCTAAGGCTTTATGCAAGCATCATTAACTCTTACTCCTTGCTACCATATTAGCACCTTAGCAAACTGTTGCTGTGATCATGTGGAATCTTCATGGCGTCTGGGTGCTGTTGGATAGAAGTGCTGGAGTGGCGCATGGAATGGACTGCTTGTGTCAGAGTGGTAAAATCGGGGATTTTAGATCCCATCATATTGGATATTTGTCTTTCTTGCTCAGATCAGACCAATTTCTGATCTCAAAGATTGGATAGGACTCCCCAAATTGATTGTTCAATTTACAGTGGAACCTCCAAATAATAAAGTACTGTACTTTTACCATTACCTCTAAAGTCGAGCACCCTAAATGTAACCGACAATTTAGCATTCAATTATGAAGGTAACGTATGGGACATAATTAATGATTATCTCTTCACACACAACTGAAACGCTCTCATACACACTACTGATTTTTTTCCGCTCGTATACATTATTGAAATACTCTCACAAAGCACTGAGGGTTTTTTTTCGCATGTACCCTACTGAATCAGAATCACCTTTATTTGCGAAGTATGTCAGAAACACACAAGGAATTTGTCTCCGGTAGTTGGAGCCGCTCTAGTACGACAACAGACAGCCATTTGACAGAAAATACTTTTGCGACGTAAAAACATAAAAACAGAGTATGGAGTGTCACTGAGCAATGAAAGGTTACCAGTAAGGTGGTACGTTTTTTGTTTTTTTTTTGACAATTGGGCAAAATGATGCAGAGTCCTCTAGCAATTTATAGCAGTTTGAATTTACTAATAGAGCAGTCTGGTACAGTCACAATTGTGCAAATGGTGCAGAGACTTCAAGAAATTTAAAGTGACTATAGTAGTGCAATAATCTTGAACAGTGTCAATTGTGAAAATGGTGCACACACTGAAACGCTCTCACCCACACTACTAAAATATACTCTGACATACTACAGATTTATTTTCGCTCACATACACTACTGAAACAGACACACACACACACACACAACTGAAACACTCATGCACTGCAGACATGTTCTCTCACACAAGTAAAAGGCTCTCAAACCCTATTTAAAAGCTCATACACATTCTACTGAGACACTTTCATGCACTACTGAAATACTCTCACACACACTCTTAAAAGGTTGTCACACGACTGATTTGTTTTTCACTCATATATATTACTGATCGCACGCACACACTACTGAAATGCTCTCACACACGGCTACAATTTCCTCGCTCATATGTACTACTGAAACTTACTCACATTGAAATGCTCTCACACACAACAACTGAAACAATCCTACGCTAGTGAAACACTCACACTCACTACTAATACACTTGAACAACCTACTAAAAAGCTTTCACCCACTGCTGAAACAATCTCACACCCTACTAAAAAACTCTCACACACTATTGACACAGTCTCTCACACACTACTGAAACTCAAACAGCATACACTACTGAACACTCTCACACACACTGCTAAGAGGATGTGATACACACTACTGCATTTTTTGCATTTTTATTTTTGGGATGTGGGAGGAAACTGGAGTACCCCAGAACTGTGAGGTAGATGTGCTAACCAGTCGTCCACTATGAATTATAATTAAATCATTATTTAAGTCAGGTTTTTTTCCAGTATCCAAGCTCAGTATTGATGCTTAAACTGTGCATCATGTTATAGTGGCTTACAATAATTTAACATAACTTTTCAGGAATACATTTCTGATTTGCACTTTGGCCTACTGTATTTTAATTAATGGTGGTCATGACGGTGGTGTTTAGAAAGGTAAGTATTTTTAGGTGGTACTTGGAGTAAAAAGTTTGCCAACCAGTGCTCTTTTACCTAAAAATATATACTTTACAGTTTTGTTCTCAAAAAAGCCTCTTCAAATATATATATATATATATATATATATATATATATATAAGGCTCTACACGATCAGGATTGTTTTTTTCAATGACGTCATTGATCGGACCGGTGAATTGTGACATTAAAGCCTATCAGCCGATCAGCATAAAATGCTAAATATCGGCCAATACCAATCAGCCCGATAACATCAGTGTAAAGTCTAATATATATAAAATATCTAATAAAATAATAACAAATATTATGGAAGGTAAGACATTTAACTTCAAATTCAAGAATGCCAGTGTCAACAGAGTGGAATTGCTTATTATGTAACTGTAAAAATAAGCCACCAGGGGTAGACGTTCTAGATAGTAAATTGTTAAACCCTGTTGCTTCTATTATTGCTCTCATGCTAGCGCATATAATTAAGCAATGTTTTAATAAAAATGTGTGCAAGGATGGAAAATTTCTAAAGTGGTGCCAATACCTAAAGATTAAAAAAAAGTCTTTCTCTGGTTCAAATAGTCCACCAGTGAGTTTATTACCTCTGATGCAGAAGATGATAGAAAGAATAGTATATGAGCAAGTTCAATCTTATTTCCTAAATAATAAATTAATATCAAATTTTCAGCATGCATATAGAGAAGAAATTCTCCAGCCACTGCCTTGTCTCAGATGCTTGATGAAGCTATGGATGAAAAAAAAAAGTAACAAGAGTAATATTGCGGGTTTTTTCTGATGCATAGGACATCATAGATCATGAGTTACTGTTACAAAAATTGAAATGTTATGGTTTTTGCTGGGCGGCACGGTGGCCGACTGGTTAGTGCGTCAGCCTCACAGTTCTGAGGACCCGGGTTCAATCCCCGGCCCCGCCTGTGTGGAGTTTGCATGTTCTCCCCGTGCCTGCGTGGGTTTTCTCCGGGCACTCCGGTTTCCTCCCACATCCCAAAAACATTAACATTAATTGGAGACTCTAAATTGCCCGTAGATGTGAATGTGAGTGCGAATGGTTGTTTGTTTGTATGTGCCCTGTGATTGGCTGGCAACCAGTTCAGGGTGTACCCCGCCTCCTGCCTGATGACAGCTGGGATAGGCTCCAGCATGCCCGCGACCCGAGTGAGGAGAAGCGGCTCAGAAAATGGATGGATGTTTTTTGCTAAAGCTACATTGCAATGGACCAGTTGTTATTTATTAAGTGATAAGAGGCAAACTGTATTTCAATGGAAGTTTTTCCTATGTAAAGATGGTGAAACAGGAGGTAACTCAGGGAAGCTGCCGAGCCCACTCCTGTACACAATTTTCACTAATGACCTTCGCTGTTTTAGAAAAAGCAGATATTTCAATGTACGCTGATGATTCAACTAGATATCTATCAGATATTAATATTAATAATGTCCATTTTAATTTAGAGATAGACCTACAGTTAGTGGTATACCTTATAAGTAATAAAAGTTAAATATACCAAAAACAACTAGCATAGGAGTTGGAACTGCTAATTGCCTATGTTCTAAATCATAGGTTGAGCTCAGAATAAACCAGACTTGATTAAAACAGGTAGATGATGTCAAACATTTAGCTGTCATGATAGACTACTAGTAGACTGACTGTCTTGGGACAAGCAGGTGCAAAAATTATTGATTAAGATGGGAAATACCTTGTCTCTTATCAAAAGGTGTGCAAAGTACTTCTCACCAAAAATCGTGGTACAACTAATTCAGGCTTTGGTTTTTCTTCCCCTCATCTGGAGTACCGCTTTGTAGTCTGCTCCTGCATTTCCTTCAGCAATACCAAAAAACTGCAGTTGGTACAGGATAAAGCTGCACGTGTGGCCTTCTCATGTAGGTACAGATAAAATATCGGGAAAAATGCATGAAAATCTCACATGGTTTGATGTCAAATACAGATTTTTATACACACGTATGATTTTTTATATATATATATATTATATATATATATATATATATATATATATAGAGAGAGAGAGAGAGAGAGAGAGAGAGAGAGAGAGAGAGAGAGAGAGAGAGAGAGAGAGAGAGAGAGAGAGAGAGAGAGAGAGAGAGAGAGAGAGAGAGAGAGAGAGAGAGGCGGCACGGTGACCAACTGGTTAGAGCGTCAGCCTCACAGTTCTGAGGACCCGTGTTCAATCCCCGACTATGTGGAGTTTGCATGTTCTCCCCGTGCCTACGCGGGTTTTCTCCGGGCACTCCGGTTTCCTCCCACATCCCAAAAACATGCATAAATTGGAGACCCTAAATTGCCCGTAGGTGTGACTGTGAGTGCGAATGGTTGTTTGTTTGTATGTGCTCTGCGATTGGCTGGCAACCAGTTCAGGGTGTACCCCGCCTCCTGCCCGATGACAGCTGGGATAGGCTCCAGCACGCCCGCGACCCTAGTGAGGAGAAGCGGCTCAGAAAATGGATGGATATATATATATATATATATATATATATATATATATATATATATATGAAAAGCTCTCCTTTAGTACAGATGTACATCATTACTCTAGCAGGCACGCTGTGAGGGGTTGTTTCATTTATCCCAAAGTAAAGATCAGCTCAGCACTTAGTCATATAGAGAGCAATGCAGGAATGGAACTTGCTCCCAAATTATGTTAAACAACATAAAATTCTGGATATATATATATATATATGGATGTTATCTCCTCAGAAACGTCAGCATGCTGATGCTAATTCAGAACACCTTGACAATCACATGGGCTTGCTCAATATCTTGTCTTTGGAGTCGCTTGGAGCAATTGTAGTGTCTTTGTCTTGATTTTATTTTGTTTGAATTAGTTGTAGTTGTTGAACTGTTCATGTTGGTGAAATGTGTCTATTATTATATGTGTGTGTAATGTTTTGGATTGCATATTGTATTGTCACAATGTAAATTGTGGACCCCAGGAAGAATAGCTTTACAGCTTCTGCTTAAGTTAATGGGGATCCAAATAAAACAAACAAACAAATAAAGGTGACTAATAAAAGTGGAAAGGCAGCTTTTTAATGTTTTTCTCAGATCGTTTAGTACATAACACAACTAAACATATTACAACTTTGAGTCATATTGTTTGTGTAATATTGCACAACAGAGCAATAGTATTTCAAATTGCAGTGTGATTTTGATTCATAGTGTGCTGTCATTGTAAGATACATGAGTAAAAAATGAAACGGGCCGATGAAAACATTCAATTCAGAAGTGCGTCGCCAACCTTCATTCAGTTTCAGCATGAATTTGTAATTTTTCACAAATCGACCTTTCTCTACGTCGTCACGTCATGCACTTGTGAGTCGCAGTAATCCCCTGTGAGCATGTTGTTGAAGTGTTTGATGCTTAACAGTTTTGCAACAAGGTCCTTGGGGCAGCTGAACCACTGTTACTGCATAAACATTTCAAGTAAATGTGAAGCAAGCAGAAATTATGGAAACCTCCTTACAATGCTTTTTCTTTTCTTTTTTTTTTTTTTATGTGCTGGGTCTGGAAACTGGTGCATCTGAGTCCTGCAATTACCAGCAGAGATGGCTAAAAATCATGACTTTGTGTTTGTGATCCCATTGGGACAAATTGTTTCATGAACAAAGCTTGTGATTTGAGAGCATTCATAAATCCTGAATGTTACTGGATCCTCACCAGGAGCGACACGATAAAATTCTGTGTGTTGGAATGATAATTACACACAGCAGTTGTTGACAATGGAATAATTGCCTACATGCAGCTATGAAATTAGCTGACAACCAATAACCCGTCAGTGGGATTTGCATTCTCTTTTGTGTGGCAGTCAGGATCTCAGGCATTCACTTGAAAGTTAGAAAAGTTGAATAACTTCATGTTCAAGAATAAAGTGGTATATGATCAATATACCCCTTTATAATAATATAGTAGCTTCACTTGACTATTTATCCGACTAATTATATGATAAGATTGCAAATCAAATTTTAAGGAGAAGCACTGCTCTCAGCATGAGGAGGTAAAATAGAGCTTTCGGTCAGGTTGTGTGCTTCAGCTGAGCACCTCCTCTAATGTCAGCTTTTACATAAATAAGAGCTTTTTCTCTCCATCTCTTTCTTTCATGCACACCCACACAGAGGCTGTCAGAGGCACTTGAGGATGGGAGGAGGAAGGAGGGAGGGAGGTGGGTGAAGCATGACACGTGCAAAGGGACCAGCGTTGCTCATAACGTTGCATCTACAGGCCTCTCTCCATTGTTTCTCTGCTTCACTTTCCTCCCCTCCTTTTCCATGCACATCCATAATGTGTTCCGACGCCTTTTCTCTCGCAGAAATTCCAGCTATTGTCGATTTTTTTTAAACGCACAAAGCATCTCACCATCTTCCTGTAAAAAGATACCTTATCTCCTATGAATCTCTTCTCCCCTCAGGCTCAAAGATGATGATTAACTGCCGTTAATTTATGTGTAAATGAAGGCAGTGCTGATTGGATCTAACGGAAGGTGAAGCAAATCATGATCAATCTAAAGATGAAATGGGGATTTATGATCTGTAAAACATGATGCGCTTCTGACACGTACATCGTTCATTAGAGTGAATAATGCCAGTAGTGTGTGTGGACACAGAAGATGCATTTTTGCGGGTCTCTCAGTCAACGCATACATGTCTTCACATACCAAAATTACCAACTGGTTGCTACGGCAACTAAGCTTTATCTGTCTCTCCCCAACTGATCCACCATCTCTACTATCTCACCAAAGTCCAGTTTAGATGAGCAGTCATCTCCAGTCAGTGGTCAAAGCAGAGCCGTAAAAGGAACTGATCCTTTTTATTAACTACTATTTCATGTTCACATGATTTCCCCCAAACTCATCATTAACTATTTGAACTATATTATTTTACAATCCCTGGCACATAAACCAATGAATGATTGTCGCCATTCAGTAGCATCACAAAATGGTAATCCACCAAGTTCAGTTTTTCAATTCCTATTTATTTTCTAACCAAGTCTCAAAGGTCATCACAGTAACTAATCACCAAATCCGTCCTTCAGCAGATTATTTGTTCTGGTTTACGACGAGTAATTTGAGGTATGAGCGCTGTCCAGCAGCAAAGTCAACTTAACTCACTTCATCACAAGCAGCAGTTTGGCAGATAGCGAACAATTTTTCAACGGAAAAAGTGTATTTAAAACAACCACATAACTTTGCCTATAACTCAGCTCGCTTAAAGCTCAAATATAATGGAAAACGCCATAGACGGGCTAACGAATAGCATCTATGTGGTGTTGTAATAATGCTTTAATGAACACCAAACAGTGCAGGAACACATGTAGACAGACAATATAAAAACAGTCACAGACGTATTCTTTATCCGCTACGACAAATGACTAATATTACTGCAGCTTACTAGGAAAGGAGTTATGGAACGCTTCCTCGTTTGTGTCGGTGGTAAACTTACACACACCAGAAGGAGCCATTATATATATATATATATATATATATATATATATATATATATAGATATAGATATAGATATAGATAGAGAGAGTGAGTGAGTGAGTGAGTGAGTGAGTGAGTGAGTGTCACTGATGGTGTAGTGGTACACTCACCTGACTTTGGTGTGGGCAGCGTGGGTTCAGTTCCCACTCAGTCCAGTGTAATGACCATTGTGTAAAGGGCGCAGAGACTTCAGGAAATATGTGCAGTTTAAAGTGACTAGTAGTGCGATAATCTGGGACAATGTCGATTGCGTAAGTGTTGCAGATGCTACTCAGGGACATGAGTGGCCAGTATTGGTCAACAACAGATATAGAAATAGTGCAGCGTGGCGAGACTACTACAGTGAGTGCACGAGTAATGTACAATTGGCCCGACCTCAAGGGTGGGAAGGGGAGTAGCGACAATCTTTTCAGCGGTTCTTATTGTCCGTTGCTGTCGGAGTTTGTCCTGTTTTGTAGCAGCCCCAAACCAGACTGTGATGGAAGAACAAAGGAATGATTCGATGACGGCTGTGTAGAACTGGCTCAACAGCTCCTGTGGCAAGGCCGTGCTTCCTCAGAAGCCGCAGGAAGTACATCCTCTGCTGGACCTTTTGGAGGATGAAATTGATGTTGATCTCCCACTTCAGGTCCTGAGAGACTGTAATTCCCAATATATATATTATCCAGGTGGAGAGGCTGGAAGGGATTAATGACCTTTCCATTTATATCAATAGTAGTGGGGATGATTTGGGAGTGATATGAGTGGTTTGAGTTGCGAGCATGGTCACAGAACGAAATAAACTGAGATTTCAAGGCACCACTGTAATCGAACAAAGACTTCATACAACATCAATATTTTAATTCAGCATCACGAACCCACAGTTCACAAGCACCAAGTGATTGTTTTGGTTGTTTTGGTTCTGATTTGTGCAAACATACACTGTTGGTTTATTGGGTCGAAACTTTCTAAATGCAGTAGTGAATCATTAAAACAAATTGGAAAGCTCTCGGGTGATTCAAGATGTAGCAATGCTTCAGTTATTTTAAGTGTTATTGTTATTTGAGTGAATCTAGTGCATAATGCCAACAAATGTTATCTCAGACCAGACTCAGACTCCTGCTTTTAATTGCAATGATGATTAATGTAGTAGAGTTGAAGTGTGGAGCTTAAGACGCAGAGGTTTCACTTGAATCAAACCGAAATCTCTGTAGATCCTTGTTTCATATATCTATGTTGGGACGTTGTGTTAAACATAAATAAAAACAGAATACAATGATTTGCAAATCATGTTCAACCAATATTTAATTGAATACACACCATAAAATTCCAAGTTAATGATTATTTGCTAAAAACAATCAAGTTGATCAGTTTGAACATGAAATATCTTTGTAGAGTATTCAATTAAATATAGGTTGAACATGATTTGCAAATCATTGTATTCTGTTTTTATTTATGTTTAACACAACGTCCCAACTTCATTGGAATTGGGGTTATATATATAACACTTTAACAACAAACACAGCTGTAATAAGAATTCTGTACATGAAACATAAAAGACAATCATTCAAATAATCATGATGCAATCATAAATAATGAAATAAAACAAAACAAAAACAGAAAAAGGCCTCCTTGACCCAGTTAGTGAGGGATTGCACAATCTGAAGTGCGGCTTAGATGCTCGCTGACAAACTTTGCGTCTCACTCGTGTTTGAACAGGAAACATGGAAATCAACTTTAAGTAAAAAAAAAAAAAAAAAAAAAAAAAGCAAAAGGGAGGAAATTCACAAGAAACCATTCGTATATTCTGACCTATGCCCTGCCATTCCAAATGAGCACACATTGTCATTTACAGCATTTTTTGCAGAAGACAAAAAATGGTCAAAATGCAAAAAAGGTCCAGTGTTTTTATGGTCTCTTAATGTTTTGTTGTTGCTGTAAATTTTTTGGGTGATCTTGTTTTTTACTTTTTTTAGATTTATTGTCATGCTTTTTTATTCTTTTATTGATCTCGTAGAGATGCTCTGCATTTCATTGCTCTTTACAGTTAGAGGTATAGTAATGACAAAATAAACGTTTTGGGAGGAGGTGCTCAAGCCAAAAAAGGGCACCCATCACCAAATGTATTCATACAAGTAAGAAAAATCGTTTGTATTTATTTAACTTCAGTATTTATTTCTGTCAACACAGTCAATAATACAACCATTAAAAAGGAGGTGAAGGGAAGCTACAATGGATATAAAAAGAGTACACACCCCTGTTCACCCCTGTTTATGTGATATACAAAAGTGATGCTGATCTAGAGGAGTGTGGACTTTTTATATCCACTTTATATTAGTTGATGATATTAACTCATTCATTCATTAATTCATTCATTTTCCGTACCGCTTATCGTCACTATGATCGCGGGCGTGCTGGAGCCTATCCGGGCTATCTAAAGGCGAGAGGTGGGGTACACCCTGAACTGGTCGCCAGCCAATCACAGGGCACATATAAACAAACAACCATTCACACTCACATTCACACCTGCGGGCAATTTTGAGTCTTCAATTGACCTACCATGCATGTTTTTGGGATGTGGGAGGAAACCGGAGTACCCGGAGAAAACCCACGCAAGCATGCGGAGAACATGCAAACTACACACGGGCGAGGCCAGATTTGAACCCGGGTCCTCAGAACTGTGAGGCAGATGTGCTAAACAGTCCCCCACTGTGCTGCCGATAATATTAATTATTTAGCAAAATTATTACTAATTTGTAAAACTTAACTGTTGAAGTATAAATGCTGGGATAAAGAATGTCTTTTTGCGTAAGGTGCATTTTCCTACACAGAACAGAGTTTTGGTCAGGTCTGTTATTAAAAAATACAAATGGGCAAAAAGGCAAGTCGTTGACAGCTCCTCGTGGCTATGTGTGCACGTGCCTGAATAGAAGTATTGTAACGCTAATAGTTGCTCTGTGGGAATCTAATTGGTAGCTATGCTTTAAACAAATCTAATATTTTTCTGACCAGATTTCAATGAAGATTAATTTGCCCCAATAACAGGAAATGTAAGTTGATGCCAGTATGTGTTGCCATGTTAGAGGCCTGAAATTTTGTACTACCCGAGAATGCGGCATTCAGGAAAAGGATTCGCCTGTTCATAAAAAAACATAAGTTTTACGTTAAGCCTGGCCTAGCACAATAATAGAAGCTTATGAAGACAACTAGCAAAATATCCAGCAAAAGTAGCTTTCCAACACCAAATGTAATTCATGACAACAAACAAAACATTGCGTAGTTGTCTGACAGATGTTTAAAACCAACAGCAGCTGCGGAATAGTCAGCTTCTTTGTTGATGACACAACAACATTATTTGCTGACCAAAGGTAATTTAGGTGGCATTTGTAGGCTACATTTTTTTTTCAACAATTACTTTGAAAAACGTTTGTATGTGAAAGCTTATGTTTGTTTCAGTTTACCGAAACAAGCTCAGACAAAGTGGAGGTAAAGGTCTGTTGAAAGTAAACGTGTTAAAACATTAATTTGGTTCTGTTCCTCAACCTCTCCGTGATCCGAGTTGCATTTTGGCAATTGTCGTCACTTTTGAGCTGCCAAACAAACAGTAGGCTTGCCAGTGGGCCCACTCTCGTTGCACTAAAGAAGAACAGCCTCGGGCTCAAGGTTGCAAACCTGCCATCTTCCCTGACAAAGAAATGTTAGGGGGATAAACACTTCTCAGCTTTGCTTGGACAGGGGCAGACAGACTTGCTCTTCACGTGGAATTATCTGCTGTCACATTTGTGGAATAACTTTGTGTGTGAATGCTTTGACTGGTTTGATGTTCTGCGCTACACTGCATAAGCTGGATTTAGCTACTCTAAAAAAAAATTAAACGGGCGGCCCGGTGGATGACTGGTTAGAGCGTCAGCCTCACAGTTCTGAGGACCGGGGTTCAATCCCCGGCCCCGCCTGTTTGCATGTTCTCCCCGTGCCTGCGTGGGTTTTCTCCGGGCACTCCGGTTTCCTCCCACATCCCAAAAACATGCATGAATTGGAGACTCTAAATTGCCCGTAGGTGTGAATGTGAATGCGAATGATTGTTTGTTTGTGTGTGCCCTGCGATTGGCTGGCAACCAGTTCGGGGTGTGCCCCGCCTCCTGCCCGATGACAGCTGGGATAGGCTCCAGCACGCCCGCGACCCTAGTGAGGAGAAGCGGCTCAGAAAATGGATGGATGGATAAAAAAAAAAAAAAAAACGACCGCAGAAGACCTACTTCAGAATTTAAGTATTTGTGAACCACAAATGTCAGAGTCAGGGTCGCTTATTCTTGTCTGTGATGGAAGACTTGTTCTTGTTGATTGCCCTCCAATACCCTGCATGCCACCAAGGAGAAACTGTTAACAACAGCGAAAACAAATTCTGGCTCTTCACTTTTATGTTAATGATCTCTCCACTCACCATGGAAAATTGCTGTACTGTAGTGGGGATTTTGCATGTGAACTCTTGCTAGCATACAAACGCACACAACAAAGAACATTAACCCATTGGCGGAGGCAAACACACCGTATGTTGTTTTGGTTCATATTTTGTATTATACTGTACCTGTTTACGTTATATTCTTTTGTATTATTCTCCTCACATTTTTGGCACTTAACCACTTCCATATTCCAAAGATTCAAAAAAATCTGTCTTGCCCAGGGTATTATTTATTCATATGCTATAAATTCCCAAGTGTCCCAGCATTCCACAAACATTATTCTATCCTCCCTCCACATTTCTTGACTGACTCAAACCATTCCAACCTTTGAGCTCATTCGCAACACATCTTCTGAACTATTCCCGCTTCCCTATTTCCCCAAATATTCCAAATAAAATTTCAAATTGAGAGACACTTCAAATTATTCCCTCCCCTTTCCACAGCATTTCTTGACTGACTCAAACCATACCAACTTCAAAATATGCAGCTCATTCGAGCTATAGTATCTTGGGAACTATTCCATTTTTCCAAATAAAATTCACAAATTAAATTATGATTTGTATATATTTACCTCCAACTTCCACATTCCTTGACCAATTAAAACCATTCCAACTTCAAAATGTTCTGCTCATTAAAAGTTCATCTTGGAAACCAGTCTCATTCCCAAAATTGTCAAAATAAAATTCTAAATTACGATATATTTCACATTATGTCATCATTCCATATCATCCTGTATCATTCCACATAATTTCACAATTTATTCCACAGCATTTCAGTTCATCCTCACCTTTTCAGCATTCACACACAATTTCTGTACAAATTGCATCGTGTAGTTCTGATTCATTCATTTATCCATTCATGTTCTATAACACTTGTCCTCATTTGGGTCGCAGTTGAGTTGAAACCTATCCCACCTTACTTTGGCAAAAGGTACCCTCAGCTGGTCACCGGGCAATTGCGCGTATAGCCAAACAATCATTCACAGCTCTGGAAAAATGCAGTTAACTTAACATACACATTTTTAGAATGTGGAGGGAAGCCGTACTACGCGAAGAAAATGCAAACTCTACACAGGAAGGCTGGAGTCGAGATTAGAACCAGAAATGTGAGGCAAAATGGAGTGCACTACTCAGCCTGTGATATTGAAGAGGCACATTGTTCAGTAAAATGTGAATTCCATCTCAGTAGTCTTGTTTCCCAACCTTTTTGAGCCAAGGCACCCAATTTACATTAAAACAGTCTCACTGCTCACACCCAACACAAAGGTGTCAAACGTGTTGTATACTAAAATAATAATGATCACATCTCAATTTACTCACAAATGGAATCATTTAGTTTAGTTGAACACAAAAATGATATACTCACAGGAAGCCATCATTTATTAGGTTTCGTGCACCTTCTGCCATCTAATGGAAAAGCATTCATTTTTCTGCCTGTCACTATATGTCGCTCGCATAGATAGATCAACAAAGCTATATTTGCAATTAATACATTTCTTTTATTTTATTTTTTGGACAAATTAAGTGAAATTGGATAATTTTCTGTGGCTCCCCTGATGATATCGCTCAGCACACTAGGGTCTCATGATGAAGCTGCAGATCGCAATCACGTGATCCTGCCTCACCCTTCTTTGTCGTAGTTATAATGGTTTGTATCTATTTTTTTTCACATTCGAAGGTCTCGTAGCATACAATGTCTTGCCAGTGTCATCTTCTCTCTTCTTTGTTGGCCAACCACTGCATCCGTGCCAGCAATTTTGATCTGTGCATTTAATGTAAAAATCCAAAAGCCTCCTTTGTGTTCGTGGACATCTGTAGAATTGGCAGCACAATTTGGCAGGCTCTACAAACATTTTGGTGCATTTAATATTTGTCATTAAATCTGTGTGGTCCACATTTTACCATGTAAACCGAGAAGAGAAGATAAACACTCAAGCAATGCCATAGTCTCTCCTCTTTTGTTTTCATACTTTTGATTTCCTTTTTGCTTGTTTTATTTTTTTCTGTAACAGGTGTCTGAGCAACGTGTGCAACAGAGCATGTTGTGACAGCCATGTCTCTGGAGATGGAGAAGACCATCACCAAGCTGATGTACGACTTCCAGAGGAACTCGACCTCTGATGATGATTCCGGTTGCGCTCTGGAGGAATACGCCTGGGTTCCCCCGGGCCTCAGTCCAGAGCAGGTACAGGGTTTGATTTTCTCCGTACACATCTTCAACTCAAATGAAATGTTCATCTCACATTTGACACCCCTGTGCCACCACTCCTGCATGCTCCATTAGCTAATGTGTTTCTGTGCTGGAGCCAGACTGTAAAAAAAATGAACTAAATCACGAAGAGGAATTGAATTATTTGGGCGATCAGTGGCATTTTGCCAATAGCACTAAGATGGTTAATTCACTGATTCCCTTCATCGTGCTTTAAGAGTCTTAGTGGGGGTTGTGACAGGGGTGCGGTGGGGTGGGGTCAAAGAAATCACTGCAACAAAGCTGCCCGGTTAATCGTGGAAGAATAATTGGGAAGACATTTTTTAGCTGCCAATGTTAAAGATGACACTGTGCAGGAACTAAGTTCACATTCAGGCAAAGTGACAAGCGTGGCCGAATGTTAAAAAGCAATCCCATACTGACTGACTGATTACAGTGTTTGAACAGAGGATGTGATGCGTTGAACAAATGCTGTCTGGATCGTTCTACTGAAAAAGCAATTTCCCTGAGAAGCAACTGCACAATTTGTATCAGAATATGAGAGAAACACATCACTTCAGAAATGAACTGATGATTCCTAGTTTCAGTGTGATTCTGTCTGTTAAAGTAGCCTTTCAAAATGAAACCCAAAGGAAGGAAAGTTTGTTTGGATACATTTAATTTAAAACGTGTGTTAATGGGTTTATGCGTTCAGGTTCCACAATGGGCTCATTTGCAGTTTAAATTCCTTTTAATTGTATGCATGACCAAGCTCATTTCATTGATTGCATGGGAAGAAGATACAGCACATGTTGCTTTCATCAGTTGTGACATTTGACAAACAGGTTTTGTTTAACTATGAGTGAGGTTTGTCTAAGGGGTTTTGGAAATGCTCACTCCGACACTTTCTACGGGAATAAATTACAATTGATGGATTTTATTGTAAAATTTTTGGTTACTACTGTAACATGTACAACCACAGTAATAAATATTCAATTTGGTCATAAATGATATGCAGAAAAAGATAAAGATTTATTTTTTTTTGTAATCCCAAACGTGACTATTGATTCCTTGGCTTATTCGTATTTGTTAAACATTTTTTGGCCTGTCTTGCAGGCAGTGTCGGTTCAATTCCCACTCAGTGACAGTGTGAATTATTGTCCTTCTGTAAATGTGCCCGGTGTTTAAGTAGAGGCCAGTCCAGAGTGGATTCAGCTGGGACAGGGTCCAGCTTCCTGCAACCCTGAACAGACAAAGCGGTATAGAAACGGGCGGATGATAGATTAAATACATGGAGTATACTGTATTTAGGCAAGTGCTGAAGGTTATACGGTGAGAAAATTTTAAAGCGCATTTAAATGACCTTAAAACCAACACTTTACTCATGTTAATTCACATTTGTTACCAACTTACATTTCATTAATAGCTTCCTGAATTTTGTGTCAATAGTAGCAGCAGGGGATTTGTACAAATGTACTTTGACTCCTTTTTCTTAATCATCATAGTAAAAATAGCCTCGGCATGAAATGATAATCCAGAAAGTATGCGTATTTAATGAACTTCTTTTGGCCCTTCTTACAATTGTGTCATTTAGAACTAATATACATTTCCTGGAAATAATACACAACCTCTTGTCTGTATCAGGTGCATCAATATTACAACTCTTTTCCTGAAGAGAAGGTTCCATACATTAACAGCCCTGGGGAGAAATATCGCATCAAACAACTGCTTCATCAGCTGCCCCCACATGACAATGAGGTAAAGCATTTGCAAGTGTAACAGCAAAATCCTTTGTATTATTCTATGTAAACGATGTACTGTATTGTTGTCGACATGATGTTGTGTATAGTGTTCCCTTGCAATATCGTGGTCATATTCGTAACTGGGGGGGGGGGGGGGGGGGCTTGTCCCGAACCTAACCCCCGCGATAAACAAGAGATTACTGTAGTCCAAAAGAATTGGGTGGCTTTAATACGTTCGTAGCAGCCACTTATTGTTGAACTGTGTTGTTCAGGTTCGTTACTGTAACTCTTTGGATGAGGAAGAGAAAAGAGAGTTGAAGCTGTTCAGCAACCAGCGCAAGAAGGACAACCTGGGCAGAGGCAACGTCCGTCCTTTCCCCTTAACCATTAATGGCGCCATCTGTGATAAGGTATGAAGAATCAAAAAGGCTTACTATGAACCTGATGTCATTTAGTGTACAACAATATACTTCAGGAACAATGTCTTTTTTTCTGTATGCACTCCATTCAAAAATATATTTGGGCTTGCTTTTTGACCTTTCAATAGATAAGTGAACGTTAGGGATGGGTGATTTTCTTTTTTTAATTCGACAAAAAAAAAAAGATCTTTTTTATCTGATAACATACCGATACTTTTTCTTGCAGTATTATGCATACCGATACCGATGCTGATCATTTCTTTCTTTTTCTTTTTTCGGTGCAAATATTATAACACTTGTCGCATGACATTTACTGGACATTTATACCAATGAAGTATCATCATAACTAATAAAACAAAAAGTAAACTAAACTGTTCAGCTTTTAATAAGCTTTTGCCTCTTACTTATCCACATAGACCTAATTAAATAAAGAGTTTTATCCCTGGCTCAATCAAGTGTTCAGACTCCTGAATGCATAATTGCACTCTTACAAATGCTATAAAGTTTTGATAACAGTAACTTACTGACAACGGTGTCAAATCAACATTTCTATTCATGCCCTAAGTAGGCCAGGTAAAGCTTATCTTAGCATCCTGCTGAACTGACCAGGCGGTCACTCTGTCGCACACAACCCACAAGCTGGGTTTCACGGGCAAAAGTGCAACATACTTGTAACCCGGGAGTTAAATAAGACACACATTCAACGAACTACGGGTAACATAAAAACACATGATCAACGTTACGTTAATCCTTATCGTTCAATGAACATTAAGGATTAACGTCATTATTACGGCAACAGTTTAACATTATATAGCATAATGCATGGTGGGATCACACAGTTTCACAATGCTGCTACATGCTAAATACAGTTACTCTGTGTGACATCAACCAAAATCCCACGATGCAGTGGAAACTGTCGTTAATTACTGTAAAATCACTTTAAAAAGTATCTCGGAATGTGTGGCCTTCAGGTGTTTGAAGGAAATGCTTGTGTTGCTGCTGTGTAAAACTGTTGAGTCACACACTTGGGAACTTGCCCTAACTTTCTCAAGTGGTGTTAAATAACGGCACACCACTTCCCCACTCCCCACAACAATTCTGGCAGTGCCGAAGTCCCACAATTGACATCAAGTCTCAAGTTTCCTTGTCATGTGACACACAGTAATTGAAGTAAGCTATCCAAAACAGTTGAAAGGGATCAGTTCTTATTTGTTGGGTAATAATACATTTAAGGAAACCAACGCCAAATTAGTATATCGATACGGCCATGATGAAAGTACCAAGAGCCTAAATTACTTTCAATTAATTACATATTCTTATTTTTTTCCTCACTTTTTGTCATGAAGTTGTGTAAACTTTTGCTTCCCCCCTTTCGTCCCTAACAGTGCGGTGGTCCGGTAAAGGGAGGCGACATTGTGCTGTTTGCCGCCAGGGCAGTTCATGGAAAATGGTGGCACCCAAATTGCTTTGTCTGCTGCATGTGCGAGGAAATGTTGGTGGATCTCATCTACTTCCACCAGGATGGCAAGCTCTACTGTGGCCGGCACCATGCCGAGAGGCTGAAGCCCCGCTGCTGTGCCTGTGATGAGGTGCGCCTCTCCGGGCCTGGTGCCCTTCGCTGTTGGAAATGGCTGAATGCTCGCAAGCTCAGATACTTGGAACTGGTTGGAACTGGTCTGGTGTGAATAGATGGCACAGTGTTCATGTTCTGTTCGGAAAATCTGCTTGTGTTTTTATGTACCGTATGTGAGGCAAGCAGGCAAGTCACGACAACAAATTGTCGACATCCCTTTTCACTAATTAAAGTCTTGTAATAATAATAACACTCATTTTATACTGAGGGCGGCGAGTGGTTAGCACATTTGCCTCAAGTTCTGAGGGTGGGTTTTTGAATCTGGGCTCCAGTCTTCCTCTGTGGGGATTGCATATTCTCCCTGCGCTTAAGTGGGTTTTCTGCAGGTACTTCGGTCTTCTTTCATCTTCCAAAAACATTCATCTTATTAGGTTCATTGAAGATTCTAAATTGTCCATAGGTGTGAATGTGAGTGTGAATGCTTGTTTGTCTATATGAAGAATTCAAATGTAAAAGCAGACCTCTCCATTTTGTGAATTAAGTAAAATTAGTTTCTTCATTCCTGGTTTCAGGTTAAATCTAAAAAAAAATAATAATATTTGGGGTGTTCTAAGATATAAATTAAGTAATTATTTAAGAGGCTAATTTAGAAAAAAAAAATGCTTTTATTTAAAATGTTCTTCAAGACGTCTGATACAATTTCAACACAAAACCAGACAACTCCAAGAAAATAATTTTCTTCAAAAACAGAAAAGTCCTGGCCGACTGGGTAGAGCGTCTGCCTCACAGTTCTGAGGACCGGGTCTCAATCCCCGTCCCCGCCTGTGTGGAGTTTGCATGTTCTCCCTGTGCCTGTGTGGGTTTTCTCCGGGCACTCCGGTTTCCTCCCACATCCCAAAAAACATGCATGGTAGGTTAATTGATGACTCTAAATTCCCCGTAGGTGTGAATGTGAGTGCGAATGGTTGTTGGTTTGTATGTGCCCTGCGATTGGCTGGCAACCAGTTCAGGGTGTACCCCGCCTCCTGCTCGATGACAGCTGGGATAGGCTCCAGCACGCCCGCGACCCTAGTGAGGAGAAGCGGCTCAGAAAATGAATGGATGGATGGACAGAAAAGTCCCAAAGTTTCACATAACTATAAAATTACACTGCAATTGTAAGCATTATGATTTCTGAATGAAATTAATAACAGGTGAGTGTACTAGAACACCAGTCTCTTCAACTAACCCAGCCATCCATCCATCCATTTTCAACACCGCTTATCCCGGTTAGGGTCGCAGGGTGCTGGAGCCTATCCCAGCTGACTTCGGGCGAAAGGCGGACTACACCCTGAACTGGTCACCAGTCAGTCGCAGGCACATATAAACACGGACAACCATTCGCACTCACATTCACACCGTCACTGAGTGGGAACTGAACCCACGCTTCCCGCACCAAAGTCAGGCGAGTGTCCCACTACACCATCAGTGACTAACCCTTACCCTAATTTAATTTTAACCCATAATTGTAGTCTTGCTTGGACAGAGTCACTTCGCTTCTTCGTTGCTGATATCCTCGAGATATTGTCAACCGACTTGGTTGCGAGCAACATCGGCTTCTGTGAGAGGCTTCTGTGGACCTGAACACTAACAGGAATCTCACCGATCAGTTTCATGACATCATATTCCTTGGACTTTTTCACACAATAATCATACATACACTCACTTTAAAGCACAATTGAAACTAAAATAACAGCGAGTTAACGACAAATAAAAGGCGCAGAAATATTTGAAGATGTACGTTAAGAGTGACAGGTTTGTAATGATGGAAATAAATAAGGGCTCGGCTTCAATGGTGATGAACATATCTGCAGTAAAAATCTGTATAGCGCTTGTCAATTTCTGAAATAAAACCTTTACTGTCGACAGATTGGATTTTTTTGGGTTTGGCGGGGTTAGGAAATGCAACATTAAATGGTACTTTAATAAGCAGTCATAGTCTTTTAATCTAAATGGTGCTTATCTGGTTTTGCATTTTCACTTGTCAGATATGCCCTGTGATTGGCTGGTGACTAGCTGTAGGTGTACCTCGCCTCTCATCTGAAGTTAACAGGGATAGGCACTAGTTGTAGAAAACATTTACGTATGGATTTTAATTTTTTTTTTTTTTTAATGTAAAGAAGGAGTGCCAACAACGTTTCCCTGGGGTTCCAAATGATATTTGAATAAAATGTAACGTGTTGTTCACGCAGATCATCTTTGCTGATGAGTGCACTGAGGCGGAGGGCAGACACTGGCACATGAAGCACTTCTGCTGCTACGAGTGCGAGACCGCCCTCGGGGGCCAGCGTTACATCATGAAGGATGGACAGCCGCACTGCTGCAACTGCTTCGAGTCTCTTTATGCAGAGTACTGTGATGCATGTGGAGAACATATAGGTAAGCAAAATGTGTTTCAAATAACCTGACCTGTTACCAAGACATGATTATTTTTTTAAACTCACACCAGAGAAAACCACTAAAAGACGTTGATTTCAAGACTGCATGACATAGGCCCTGGACTGCTATACCCCAGCTGTGTTGCGGTAGAGTCAGGTGGTTATGAAGTAGGATGGATGGGATTTGTGAAAGATTATTGCTTGAGATCAGCAGCAAAGCTGGAGACATGTATTTGTACTTTGTTATAAACTGACAGATCACAAACGTTTCTCTTGTAGAGACACAAAAAAGTCAGATTCATTTGAATAATTGCTTAATTTTCATTAACATTAATCGCTGCCATCATAATTACTACTGTAAGACTTGGAAGCTTGAACTTCTATTGTTATCCACTGTGTGTTATTACTAAAGGCATTGACCAAGGCCAGATGACATATGATGGACAGCACTGGCACGCGACTGAAGAATGTTTTTGTTGCGCTCATTGCAAACGTTCTCTACTCGGCCGTCCCTTCCTTCCAAAGCAGGGACAGATCTTCTGCTCACGCTCCTGTAGTGCCGGACAGGTAATTATAGTCATTGACAAATTGATACCACATGACTCCAGTGCAGTGTTTCTCAAACCTTATTGAGCAAGACAATCTTTCAAAATTTCACGGCACACCACCAAACTTAAATATCACAAAAAGTTTACTGAAATATAGTTTACTGAAATAATGATGATCTAAATTTTCTCACAAATGTACAAAGCTATCATTCTGTTGTATGAATAGCAATAAGTGGATACACAGGTTGTTCTGCCTGATAATATACTGTATGTCTGCATACATACTGTGTATCAGGTGTGCTGCATAAAAATGATCCAATTTCAACCTGAGTATCTTTCTAACTGCTCTAAGTGCTAGAGGACTCTGCATCTTTTAGCACAATTGTCAAAAAATAAATACAAAATGTACCGGCATTACCAGATAACTAGCAACCCTTTATTGCTCAGTGACTGTTTTTGTCAAAGTCTTTATGTCTCAAAAGTGTTCTCTTTCAATTGACTGTCTGTTGTCGTATTAGAGCGGCTCCAACTTCCGGAGACAAATTCCTTGTGTGTTTTTTGGCCATACTTGGCAAATAAAGATGATTCTGATTCTGATGTCACTGATACCCAGTAGATAGATGAGCAAAGATAACTTATTTGTTGTAAATGGATAATAATTGTCCATCCATTTCCATCCATTTTCCATACCGCTTATCCTCACTGAGGGTCCCGGGTGTGCTGGAGCCTATCCCAGCTGACTTTGGGCAAGAGACGGGGTACACCCTGAACTGGTCGCCAGCCAATCACAGGGCACATATAAACAAACAACCATTCGCACTCACATTCACACCTTTGGGAAATTTAGAGTCTTCAATTAACCTACCATTCATGTTTTTGGGATGTGGGAGGAAACCGTAGTCCCCGGAGAAAACCCACACAGGCAAGAGGAGAACATGCAAACTCCACACACGTGGGCCCGGATTTGAACCCGGGTCCTCAGAACTGTGAGGCAGATGTGCCAACCAGTTGTGCACTGTCCCACCGGATAATAATTGTGAAAAATGAAATGTAAAAACATTTTTAAATTGGATAATCTTCCGCAGCACACCTGATGATTCACACAGCACATTAATGTGGTTGGGAATCACTGCTTTCGAGAGTCAGATTTATTCGCAGTTGCTGATCGTTTTGTTGTTTGAATCAGGATCCAGATGAGTCCGATTCGTCAGACTCTGCATTCCAGAGCGCCCGATCCCGTGAGTCTCGCCACAGCACCAAGATTGGTAAAAAGGAGCGCAGGAATGCTGAGCAGGAGCGAAGGAGTGTTGAGGCCCGCCAATCAGCTCTTCACCCCATGCCTGACCGTCTGTCAGCTGAAATTGATCCACTGACTGTTCAGATGGACCGTTTAAGTGTATCAGCCAGCCAGACCCCGAGCAGAACACCTAACCGCACTCCCAGCCGCACTCCAAGCCGCACTCCAAGTCGCGCTCCGAGCCTTAACCAGGTGTGGATGAGCCGAGATGACCCTTACGTCCCTGCTGCCTTTGAGGGCCCCCAGCGAGAATCTTCTCCCACGCCCCCATCTATTCATCTTTTGGGTCAGTGTAATGCTAGGCAGGGCTACAATCCCAACTCAAATGTGCATCCTCCAGCCCAGAGTCCCGTCAACCCAGGAAAGCGGCCTGATTCCTGGGGAAAAGAACAAGGCAAAGCAAACAGGACACCAATGGCTGCCCTGAGGGGTCACTCCTTTAATGATAACTGGATGCACCATAGCCAGGATGAGTTCCGGCCCAACAAGTTACGCACCCAAATGAGTTTCAACGAGATGTCAAGCCAGAACCAAGGATTTTCTGACAAAAGGAGCATTAGCCTGCATGGATTCCAGAGAGACGGGAGGCCCCCACTAACCAGAAGAAACCCCATCAATGCCATGAGCTTCAATGAGCCTCTGACTCCAGTGGAACAGACACCTCGTGGCTCCGTGGACTCCCTCACTGTGTCGAATGCTACAGGTAAAGATTGTGCGTCTACAACGAGTGCATTCTGTCATCAGTCCAAACGGTATGTAAATGTGAAATGTGCTTTATCATTTAAACAGGCAAATCTCTGGATGGGGTCAGCAAGCGTCAGGAGAATTTGTCCAGGTTCTCCATGCCTGACCTGAGCAAGGATTCAGGTGTAAACGTGTCTGAAAAGAGCAACATGGGAACGCTTAGCTCTTCAGTCCAGTTCCATAGTACAGAGTCTCTGTCCTCTTCTCGTCCCTTTAACAACAACATGTACACCCCACACAGCGTGGGCTACCCACTGCAGTACTGGGATGGCCCACGGCCACTGGGTTTTGATAGCAAAGGTCATGTTGGGGTTATGGGAAGCAGTGGGAACTTGCGGATGGCTCCCATGAGTGACAGAATACCCCGCCGACTCATAAACGGGCAGGAACTCTCATCCCAGAATCAACAGCCTCAACCGAGACATCGCAAACACCATCGGGGAAGCGGGCAACACCGCAGCGCGCGCCACCACAAACGCTCCCGTCGTTCTCGCTCTGACAACGCGCTGCACCTGGTAACTGACCGACCTACTCAAATGGTGGAGCTGCCCTACCATCGTGTCCAGGAGGATTACGATCGCCTCTCTTCTGGTCACGCTGCTAGGGAGTTGTTTGGGCCGGAGCCAGGCGGATTCCGACAACAACCCCATCGGCCGTGTCCCCGCACCACTTCTGATCTCACCCTGCAAAATGCTGGCTGGCAGCCTGTTGGGTTGGGTGGGCCACGCTGGCACGATGGGCACATGCAAGCCGCCGACCCATGGTGCTCCAGCTGCTCCTCTTCCTCTGAATCGGAGGAAAACGAGGGCTACTTCATGGGGGAACCCATCCCTCGGCCCGTGCAGCTGTGCTACATCAACAACGAGGAGCTACGCCATCGCTACAGCCCCTCTGCAATGGGCGGCCACCACGGACCTCTGCACGGACCCATTCATGGCCAGCTCCATGCCCGCCAGAGGAGGAAGAGCAAAAACTGCATCATTTCATAAATTTAGAAATAAATTATGATGCGGGCACAAGTAGGGATGTGAAGGAGATAAAAGAGACAGGGGAGGAGACAATAAAAGCAACAGAGAGTGGGTAGCTGAGTGTGAGATAGTGACAGATAACAGTGTGTGCGTGTGTGTGTGTGTGTGTGTGTGTGTGTGTGTGTGTGTGTGTGTGTGTGTAGGGGTGGACGGAAAGAGGCCTATTTTTCATGCTGTGAGGTTACACAACTCGGTAGTGTTTGTGTACACCTACACAGAATGATTTAACAACAAGAGGAAGCTCAGTTGTCTTACACAACACAAAACAAAAAGAATGTTTACACTGAACCTCTGATGGTACCAAGAAGCACTGCTTAATTAGACTACTAAATATGAATGTGGTCAAGGTAAATAAGACGTCTGTGTGTGTCTGTGCTTGTGTCCATGTTCTAGGGAGATTGAACAATGAATTCCTTAACAGGTCAAAAGGGAACTGCAGTGGTGTCACAGCTCACAGGTCTCACAAAGCCTTTGGCATTAAATGTATCAATGTGGACAATGCAGAAGTTGTGTCGGGCAGGTGAAAGCTCCATGCTAGATTCCAAGCTGTCATTGTTTTACCTCACTGGAATCTAAATGCGGCTGGAATATAGTTTTAGCTTGCTAGCCCAGTTAGCACCATGTACAAATAGTCTGTTGAACTTTGTGCTCTGCATAGCCAACTCTCCATGCTTTACCAAGGACAGAGCGCCAGGTGGCCTATACAAACAGCAGCCCATACTATGGGGTGTCGTTTGTAAAGCTGCTCACGCCAAAAATAACGGCAACATTTTAGCTTCAAAACGTGTTTAAAAAAACTGGTGTGAATTTTCGAGAGTCACTTTTCTGCATATTTCTGCATATGTTCTGCAATATTTGTCAATTTAATAGTTAAATCCAAATATTAAATGTGACACCTAAATCTGAAATCTAAATGTTAAATATATATTTAAATGTTAAATATATATCTAAATATAAATCTTAACTCTAAATGGTAAATATATGTATAAATGTTAAATCTATAAATACTGTATAAATCTTACATATCTTATAATCTTACAATATAAATATTCAAACTAAATGTTAAATATAAATCCATCCATCCATTTTCCGTACCACTTGTCCTCACTAGGGTCAAATAACAACATAAACACTTTTTTTTTTTTTTAAAGAAAAAAACATCTTATACAGGGAAATTGAGCCTTGGAAATATATTATCACTCCCTGAAAAAGTAACACTAAACACTCAAAGTACTCGTCAAATAAAGTTTCCCTAACTGGTTTGTTATTTCAGGTAGTGATCATCTATGTTCAAGGGTCCATTTCCCTGTATAAGATGTTTTTTTTATATGTTATTTGACACGACAAACACACAGCTTTTATTTTGGTACTTCCATTTCTTGGCTGTGTGGAATTGGATATTAGCTAAATATTTAGTTTGACCTCAAACGTTTATATTTAATAATTATAATTAAATATGTATTTAGGCGGCACGGTGGCCGACTGGTTAGAGCGTCAGCCTCACAGCTCTGAGGACCCGGGTTCACTCCCCGGCCCCGCCTGTGTGGAGTTTGCATGTTGTCCCCGTGCCTGCGTGGGTTTTCTCCGGGCACTCCGGTTTCCTTCCACATCCCAAAAAACATGCATGAATTGGAGACTCTAAATTGCCCGTAGGTGTGAATGTGAGTGCGAATGGTTGTTTGTTTGTATGTGCCCCTGCGATTGGGGGGGGGGCACATACAAGGGTACACCCTGAACCAGTTCAGGGTGTACCCTGCCTTCTGCCCGAGGATCGCTGGGATAGGCTCCAGCACGCCCGCGACCCTAGTGAGGAGACGCGGCTCAGAAAATGGATGGATGGATATATATTTAACATTTAGTTTTAATATTTACGTTTAAATGTAAGATTTCTATTTAGATATAGATTTAACATTTAAATATAGATTTAACATTTATATATTGATTTAATGTTTATTTTTCAGATTTATATTCAAATTTACATTTCAGATATGTATATATATAAAACATTTCTATTTAAGATTCATATTTAGATATATGTTTAAATATAGATTTAATATTTAAATATATATTTCGATTTGAGATTTAGATGTAACATTTAATGTTTGGATTTAACCATAAAGTTGACAAATATTGTTCTAAATGTGCAAAAAAGTAACTCTCGAAAATTTGCACCATTTTTTAAAACACTGTGTGAAGCTAAATGTAACAAAAATGTTGCCGTTATTTTCAGCGTGAGCCGCTTTACAAACGGCACCCCATCGGCCTCTGCTCCTTGACCATTCAGGCACAGTGGCGTCAGGTATGGTCCCGTTTTCTCTTCTGCAACATGCTTTGTTTTTTGGGAGTAACTTATAGACGTGTATAAATAAAGATAATAATCCTAACAATAATGAAATAAAAAACAAATAATGCAAATAATAATCTTATGGACATTAAAAAGAATACCTATTAAATGTTTATATAGTAATACACATATTAACGCAATGGATACAGTAATGTAAATGTCATGTATATATGGTCTTAAATATCTCTATATTTTGTAACTAAAGAACCATTATTTGTATAATATCATTTAGAGATAGGGATACTTGCATGTCATTTTGTTGTTGTCGCATACTTAAAATAAAGTGTACTTCTATGAACACCCAATGAGCCATATTTTATATTGAAATTGTGTGTGACTCCCCTCGGATGCTCAGGGACGAATTACTAAATCAATAGGATTTTCTGACATCATTTGAAGTCACTGACTAGTCAGACATTGCTCTTAGCATCAGTTACAGTACAATCAGAAAGGCCTATATAATCAAATTGTGTCCCGAATTCAGGACTCTATGCTACACTAACAATTAACCAACACATTTTAGGAAACTGGCTGCTGTTGGTTTATTGGCAGTATAATTTAGTATTATTCATTGAGTAGTATCTTTGTTCCCCACCTATTTAAAGTGGTACTGCAGTGGTACGTCTTTCCATTTATGTTCAGTTTTGAATTCCACATGCTGTATTCCACTCTTCAGCATTATAATGCACTTAATGCATTTTAATAATGCATTTTTGTTTCTTCACCTTAGCTACAGGTACATGAAAAGGCGCAAAATGTTATAAAAAGAAATAGAAACGGCTTACAGTATGATGACGTGCAGTTGCACACCAATGGAAACTACAACTTCAATAAAACATATTGTCACTCATTTAGTTTTATTAGCTTTGTAAAGGAAACTTCTTAACTTGACTGTGCAACTCTACCTGATTGGTTAATGGCTTTTCCCACAATTAGCAACTAAATGCGTAAACTACCGTTAACATTACATGCAAACATTATTGTCGCTTTAGCAGATGAATGAAAATCTCCAGGGATTCAAAGCGATATACTTGATCACCTGGAAAAAAGAATCTTAATGCTCACACCAGAAGGATCCATGCGCGGAAGGCAGACAGCATCTTATGCCCTGTGAGTGAGTCTTTGTCCTCTATAAATGTTTCCATGGCATCCATGCAATGAGTGCAGATTTGCTTGCAGTACCGACTTAATAGGAAGCTTGTGCTGTTGTTGTTTGCAGACAGGTTTTGATCATTCTACTCGTTGTGTGACCAGGCGGCCTCTGTTGCTCTGCAACTGTCAAGAAGTGAAAGGAGGCCAGCTTGCCTACCGAGTGGGTGGAAACACACGGGCACACCATAACAAGCAAAACACATTTATCCTTTGCACTGGAGTTGGTATTCAAGCATATGTATGTGAGCTTTGTGGTGGGACAAAACAACAATGTTCTCTCACAGTCCAATATTGCATGCAATACACTGGCAACAAATATGGATACTGTCCAATGAAACCCAAGCAAGTTCAGATGTTAATATGATGTGGCTCTCAATATTCTCTCCTGTTGCGATGCAATGTTTTGAGCAGCGATAATATATATGTATATGTATGTATACACAAATACATATGCCCAATGTGCTGTGACCCGACTTATGAGTTTTTCAGGATAACAAACAGTTGTTTGCTTGATTTTTGCTTCGACTTGGAGGCAAAAATTTGAGATACGAGGACCGTATGGCTGCAGTGAACTCAACTCAACACAGCTCACTTCACCACAAGCAGCAGTTTAGCAAACATGCTGTCACTATACCATTGTACTCTGGAGGGACGTTTTGATTCAAACTATGGCTAAAGTTTTGATGTTACCTTAATGCAGTGATTTCCAACCTTTATGGGTCCAAGGCACATATTTTACAATTGAAAAATCTCACGGCACACCAACAAACAAAACTGTCACAAAAAGTGGATACATTACGCACTTCCTGCTATCTAATAAATCTGTCACTATGCCTCACTGGCATAAATAGATGAACAAAGATACATTATTTCTTGTAAATAAATAATTTTTTTTGAGCAATTACATAAAATTTTATAATTTCCCACAGCACACCTGAAGAGCGCTCATGGCACACTGGTTGAGAATCCACTGCCTTAATGTATGTGGGAGATTGAGTGCAAGAGACAGGTCAACACTCACATTTACGCTTTTACTGTTTGTACTATTATTTGACCATGTCATTGTGATACAGAAAGGAAAAGACAGCATTGAATAGCACCAAAAAAAAAAAAAGTAGAAATGTAAACATAAGACAATCTCCTTCGAGGAAACTCTACATGCAGTGCTGTAAGAATGGCAATGCGGTTGAGAACATGGTGAACAAGTGTGGCTCTTATGTGATCAGGAATGCGCATTTGTCCTCGGCCTGTCCTGCTTCTTCTGTTTTGCCTCACTCCTCTTCCTTTACTTTTTCTCTCTGGCTGTTAACCCCGTCCTTATCCTTTCATTGTCAGACATTGTAACATTGTTGAGCTTTAAGTAAGCTCCGGCTATGCCGTATATACCGTATACTTGCTAGTTGATGGTTCACGAGATGCATATTTGAGCTATTTGAGAAAACGGATTAATCATTGGTTGCTCCAATGCTTCACACATTTTTTTTTTTTGTTAGCGAAAGTCAAGAATCACCTTGCAAAAAAGTCTGATAGAAACGTATGGAAATATGCTTGACATATGGCAACTTGTTTGACTATTTTGCATGTTAAGACTTACGCGATGAAATAATGCCTCAATGTTGTGGGGGGTGAGACTATTCAATATACATTATAATATATCCATCCATTGTCTGTACCGCTATATTTTATTTTTATTTTATTTCATAATACATGTTGATCAAGATGACATAAGGAATTGTTAATGTCGGAGACAGCAGAGTATTGTACATAATCATTTGCTTGGATGAGGCAACTATCAAGGCATTTGTACTTTGTTCAAAAAAATGAAAAACTTCTTTTTTTATATGCACAATGTGACAAAATAATGTGAAGATTGAACAAGTAGTTTTGAGAATTTTAATTCTGATCTGATAAATGTACCAAAGTGACTGAGAAAAACTGTATGTTTGTTTTTTTTCAACCTCCATTTGTCATTTTGCACCTTGTGTGATCAATGTCTGAACTGTATGTAATTCTATCTGAAAAATAATGTCAATGTTTGAGTTTCAATTTTGTTTCTTAGGTTTGTTCCTTTTTTTACCTAAAATCAAGTGGCTCTTTTTATACTTGTATTTTATTACATAGTGTGATACTGTGTTTTCACCAACAGCTGAAACGCTTCGCTTTCACTTCTTCCATTACACGGATATCGTGATGTACTGTATCATAGATATTCTTCCAATTTTGCGAGGTGGCAAAGCATGGTAAACAAGCAAAATAAGTAACACGTCCAAATAAAAGTGAACTGCCTCAGGATAAGAAGAACATCCACATCAATATGAAGGCTATCTGTTCATAACTATAACTTCTTGCAAATTGTGTTTGGGTGTGACGTACTACCTTATCCATCTCTCTCTGCCTTTCGTGCTCACAGTTGAAGGGATCTTTGGTTTCCTGTTCTGTATTTGCTGCCTTTCTTTCGCTGCGCTCGCTGTGATCTCTCCTTCCCGGCTTTGGTTTGTGGCTCCTTTGAGGAACCTCCAAAAGAAAATGGTACAAAACAGTTTGACGGTTTCAATCAGACAGTTGGCTAGAGAGGGAAAATGATGAGCTGGTAATGACTCAAAGATGATGAAAGTGAGGCACCATATGTCGACTTGCAACAATGCTCCAGTGAATTCTGAGCTTGTTTGATGGCACATTCTGTACAAAACATGTTGAAGAAAAAAATATTCACAGGAGCTTATATCAAAGTGCATTAAGACATATCTCCCCAGAAGGCTTTGGGCCTCAACTCTGAGCAAACATCTATTGAACACAACAGATATTTGGCCTCACTTGCCCCAAAAAGGGGCTGTTTTGTTTTGTGTGGAATCACTGTTTGTTTTGTTTTTTATCACTGTTTTGTTTTGTGTGGAAAAATTGCAAATTATATTTCCTTGATGATGTTTTTTTCTGCTCAAATGAACTGACATTAAATCGAAAAGGAAAAGTATGATAGATTTCTTTTTACAAAAAAAAAAGATGAGTGATGGAGGGTGGTTCGCAATTGTCGCGAATAATGTCTCACCAGTTTATTAGCCTCTCACAAGCCTAACTTGCTCACAAAAACAAGCATTTCAAGTAAGTGACCAATCATCTTGAGAAGCTGATAACGGAGACATTATAAGGACTTGTGTATTTTGATTGTTTTTGGACTTCTATGAAATTGTACACAATTGGGCCAACCATTTTCATTGTTATTGTTTTTCTTATTGACTGAACATATATTACAAGGGAATTATTAGTGTGAAACAGGGAATCTTTCTCTCCATTCATTTTCACCACAAATGAAATAAATAAATAGCAATCAGAGAGAGAGTAGCCCATAGTTTTGGGCAATGAAGCAGATGGTGACGCTTTTGAACTTCCAATGAGCTGATTGTCCTTGTCTCTGCTGGAGGTGCAGTTGGAAAGAAAAAATTCTCTGAGCTGGAAATAAGACAAAACCCAAGGTCGCTATTACACAGTAGTTGATAAAGTATATACTTTAAAAAAATATATATTATTTGATGGCTCTTTCTCTATCATACCTGTCTGTGTTTCACTTGTTTCCATGGTATCCACCTAATTAGAAAACTAAGGATGGTTTTGCGATGAAAAGCCAAGCAGAATGCGTTGCTATTTGAGACTGCAGTATTCTTATGCAGGACACAGTAGCGTTATGGCTCACTATATACAGCCCGCTCGTCTCTCACCCTCTCTCTTATATACAGTACACACATATCAGCGATGAGTCACCATCATCGCTCCATCACTGGTGCACACACACAAAAAACCTGTCCCACACTCACACATGCACAAACACCTCCACAGTGCTGCAGTGTGTGCACATAAAGAGCCAGAGTGCAAGAGAGAATGGAAGAAAACATGCGGCTTCAATGCAACATTTTAATGCTGTTTGGTACTACTGGATTTCACAAGTAGAGAGAGTAGTCTTTTTACATTTCAACCCAAATTAATCGACCTATAACTAATTTCCTAATAACATGGACTCTACATTTTTACCAGGAGCTTGGCAATTGTACAATGTTGACATGGGGACAAGGTACTCAGCATTATATAATTCTGCTTTTTTTCTGGAATGTGGCTGCCTGCCAACCACTACAACCTCCAGCAGCTGGGGCGCTCCAAATATTTGTAATAAATTGCGCTCGGAGGAACTCACACTGCCATCCAACAGCCATGCGAAAAATGCCATACAGAAGCTGCACATTATATCTGGTGCTGAATATGTGTTATTAAATATTTCCATTGAACAAGTGGGTTGAGACATTTAAAAAATGAATCCATTGCTCCATTTAATGTCTTGTTTGGTTATGTATTGTGCAGTAAACAGAATCAGTTTGTTGATTCAGTAATAACAGTATGTGGGTCAAGAGGCTATTTTGGTGCTTCATAATGGTTACATCACTTTACCACTTTGTCTTTCTGGGGTTAATGTACTTTTCATCAATTTCAAGTACTATTCTCAACCCTCCCCTTTGTCCTCATTCTAATAACTCTATTACGTCTTAAAATAGCTGAGGTTACAGTCTGTTCTATGTAGTCGCTCATGAAGTTACTAAGTGAATGAACAACACTGCCTACTAGACAAACACATCTCTTTTTGTCAATAATTATATCCATCATTTGCTATCGAGTCGGATCAATAACAAAGTATGGTAATAACCAATTTTGGTAAAAGATTTATTTTCTTTTGGGCATAAATTTTAGAGCCCACTGTTTTGGACTATTGCAGGGACAGGCTATGCATTTGGTACCTGGAACTGCTGGAGACTTATACGACTTAATCCACCTTTTAATACAGTCACTTATTGCATTGCAATTGCATTGCAATTCTAATTCATCAAAACAACATGCAACTGTGCCATGGACATCATCTGGAGGAGTTCACAATCAATATTTATCTGATAACATCACAAAAATGGACAACATTTACATAAAATACACCATACTCACCAGAGATGCTGATTCTCAAATGTGCACAAATCATTGTTTTTGGAGTCGAACTTGGCTTGCTCTGACCAACCAATCAAGGGACAGAAAAATGCTGATGTCATTTAGGGTCAGCTCGCTGGCCTTGGAAAGACACATTTGAAATCTGATTGGTTAAAGAAACTCTCATTGCTAATACTGTATAGTTCAAATTACATGAGCAAGCACAATTGCACATCCACTGCAGTAGATGGCAGTGGTGCGCTTGTTGCGCTCGCTCTTTTCTATTTCAGGGAAATTGATGCACTTTATTTTCTGTTACAGACTGAACACAACATTAATAAATGTATTCTTTATTGAAAATTGATCTATATCCTTCGCTTGTACTTTCTTCAATGTTTATAAGGAATATATTAGATTATCCTTTATATCCAATGGTATATACAGGTGGACTCGCGAGGGCTGCGGGTGGGGGCGTCGCAATTTTTTTTGTCCTTCCTTGGGGGGGGTCGTAACAGAAAACAATTGAGAAGCACTGCTGTAGGGGGAGCCCTGGCGCAGCAAAACAGTTAACCACTTGTAACTTTTCTGAAGGTGTTCTGAATGGGAACGAGCTCGGCACTGAGTGTTTTTATTTTTTTTTTAAAAAGGGTCAAAAGCTAAATTGTTTTGATGTGTTTGTTTTACAGATGATCAGAGAGTGACTGAGGCCACATCACCGTTGTACTACAATACTGTTTTCCCTACAGTATGACAAACAGAAATCAATCATGAAGACCTCCATTATGATTACATCAACTAAAGATTGGAACAAATGTCAGGAAAAGTGGGAATTCCTATGAGTAATCAATATGATTCATAAGATTATAATTATGTTGTATGTGACTATACAGTACAATAAACAGCTGTTTCTGGAGCAAATGTGCATAATAGCCATAACCATTGGGAAATGAGCATTGCACATCAAAGAGATGCTTTTTTTCTCAAAAACAAAGAATGACGACGAATAGCTGAGGGCCACATGACATACAGTACATTGAGTGTTCCTCTTCATTTCCTCACAGCTTCAGTCTCCACCCTCTGGCTCCACCCTTCTTACCACTTCACTTCCCACCCTGGACTCTAGGCCAGTAGGAACATTATTAAAAACAGACTTGAAACAGTATGGTGGTTTGTCTTCGATGTGTGGCTCACTAAAAAAAATCCTCAGCTGCACATTGTTCACAAAGGTAATTCTATATTATATAGGCACTACTTTTGAAACCTTTTGTCCTTGAAACTGTGACTGTGAGTGTTTCGGGTTAGAAACTTGTTGGAGCAGGTTTTTCCTCTTGTTGGGCTGTGTCACACTTTTGCTGTAAGAATGTAGTTAGGCTCACTTTGTTTTCTCTCTGGCAACATACGGCTATGGTAGACATGAGGAACTAGACTTCGCTTATCTCAACCAGCGCAACGGAATATTTGGATGTACAATAAGGATAAGTAAATGGAGGAGAAAAGATGGAAAAAGGGGGATAGACACCAACGTAACTGCTTCAGTTTCTTATTCATCACCCAGAGGTTTAGTTTACTTTCTAAGATGTGTTTTCTTTTTTACAGCATCAAGACTAAACCTGGTAATAATCACTCTTCAACATCCTGCTTGAGTTAGTGCTTCACGGCAAGAACAGATATGAGGTCAGGCTCATAAAAATTCACTCCGATATTTTCAGAATATGCTCAAGGATCCGCTTTCCCTATTGTCAGTAAAAACCAGTGGAGGGACATACTACAACACAAACAGACAGACAGACAGGCCGATGTTAAATGATGTTAAAGACCTGTAGTGTTTGAAACTCTGGATAGTGTTTTGCAGAATTTCTAAATTTTGGGAATACACATTTTAAATCTCAAAGTGATCAAATCTGCTATGGGCCAATTAAACTAAGGTTGACCTTTTTTGGTTTCTATTAGAAAAAAAATGTAAATGGAAGGAAAGGCCTACTTGAACATCTGAAATCTATTTGGATTGATAATGGGCACTTCAAATGTTAGCAGGACTTCCATTTAACATGAGTTTGAATGTGATTAATTCTGAACACAGTCATATCCACAGTTATAATAGGGCATGTACACTTGTGCAACCACATGATCTCACTTGTTTACTTTTATTTAACCTCTCTAAAAGTTTTTTTTTATTCAATTCAATTGGGTTTTACAGATTATAGGGCACGTTACTGGATCTTGGTCTCTTTTTTATGTTGAAAAAAAAAAAGGCATTTGAACAGGGGTGTGTAGACTTTTTATATTTACTGCAGAAATGATGTTAAAGCCCAGTGTATTTTTGCAGAGTGCAGACATTTTCAAAAGTACAGATCCTGCGCAACTTTGAGTCTACATGCCAGACACTCTCTGCTTCTGACAACAGAGGGTTTAAGCAGGAACTTGAGGTAACTAGTCTGCTACATTAAAGTTCAAACTTTGTTTTATTTTTTCCATGTCTAAGCAAGAAACTTTTCAATGTTGGTTTTGAATGACAAAGGTCAAATTAGAATGTTTCTTTTATGTGTATGAGTGCTTCATAAGTCATACACTTTAACTGTCACCATTATTAAATTATAAAGTCAAAACAAGAAAACTATGACTATTGAACACTTTCATGGATAGAATGGGCACATCTCATTGATGCTTTTGTGAAGGGGCTGAGGGATGTCGGCAAAGATCTTTCAACCGAGGCGGCGGGCCTGGAAGCTAACAAAGAAAAGAATCGATACCCGTACATATTACCATGTAAGTGCATAACATACAGTAATAGTATGTTCAACAGTGTTTATGACTTCCATTCACCTACATTTTTCTCAACCGCATGTGACTATAGATGACCACTGCCGTGTGAGGCTGTCCATTCAAAACTCCTATCCCAACTCGGATTACATCAATGCCAATTTTGTACCTGTAAGAGTTGATTCACACCCCTAAATGAATACTGCAAGATCGATTTACGTAGAAGTACGGGTTTGTCCACATATGTGTGCAGGGTGGAGGATCTGAGCGAGACTTTATCTGCACCCAGGGTCCCATGCGTGACACCATAGACGATTTCTGGAGGATGGTGTGGGAGCAGAATGTCAAGATAATTGTTATGGTGACAGCTCTGAGATATAGGGACTTGGTGAGACACACACATTCCCTCTGTGTTAGTGTGTGAGACAAGATCTCTGTTCATCTGTGAGCCCTCATGGCAAGAAATACATTCCTTAACAGAATCAATACATTGTTGCGAGAGGCTCAATGAGAAGATCGCTCTTTCTTTTCACACCAGGAAGCCCCTTAAATCCAGTGCAGTGTTATGCTCCCGAGCTAGAATTTTTTTTTTGCATGACTATAGGTGCAGGATAAGTTATGGTATTCTAAAAGCGATACTGAACAGCTTTTTCCTATCAATCTCTGGGTTTTGCTCTATGCAGATTTTTTTATTATTATTCATTGACGATAATTCACCACGAACATTCATGTTCCCTCATCTCCTTTTTTTTTATTTTTGCATTTCAATAATTTCACCAATAACCTTTTATAGTGTCCACATCAAAATGCTTAGAAGTTACAGATTTTAACTGCAGAATAGTTTTAGTGCATTTTAATTACAACCCCAATTCCAATGAAGTTGGGACGTTGTGTTAAACATAAATTAAAACAGAATACAATGCTTTGCAAATCATGTTCGACCTATATTTAATTGAATATACTACAAAGACAAGAATGCAGCCCTATGGGGGGCACAACCCAGTGCAAACTGTAGGCCGGTCCCAAGCCCAGTTGGCTAAGAATGTCTTGGAGGTGAAAAGAGTATCAGATCGAGTAATGAGGTTGAAACTTGAAATTGAGGGTGTTATGTATAATGTGATTAGCGGCTATGCCCCACAGGTAGGATATGACCTAGAGGTGAAAGAGAAATTCTGGAAGGAGCTAGACGAAGTAGTTCTGAGCATCCCGGACAGAGAGAGAGTCGTGATTGGTGCAGATTGTGATGGACATGTTGGTGAAGGAAATAGGGGTGATGAAGAAGTGATGGGTAAGTACGGCATCTAGGAAAGGAACTTGGAGGGACAGATGGTGGTAGACTTTGCAAAAAGGATGCAAATGGCTGTAGTGAACACTTTTTTCCAAAGAAGCAGGAACATAGGGTGACCTACAAGAGCGGAGGTAGACGCACGCATGTGGATTACATCTTGTGCAGACGATGTAATCTGAAGGAGGTTACCGACTGTAAGGTAGTGGTAGGGGAGAGTGTGGCTAGACAGCATAGGATGGTGGTGTGTAAGATGACTCTGGTGGTGGAGAGGAAGATTAGGAAGACAAAGGCAGAGCAGAGAACCATGTGGTGGAAGCTGAGACAGGACGAGTGTTGTGCAGCTTTTCGGGAAGAGGTGAGGCTCTCGGTGGACAGGAGAAGCTTCCAGAAGACTGGACCACAGCTCTCCAAGGTGATCAGAGTGGCAGGAAAGGAGAGGAGACTTGGTGGTGGAACCTCACAGTACAGGAAATCATACAAGGAAAAAGGTTAGCTAAGAAGAAGTGGGACACTGAGAGGACCAAGGAGAGGCAAAAGGAATACATTGAGATGCGACACAGGGCAAAAGGTAGAGGTGGCAAAGGCCAAACAAGAGGCATATGATGACATGTATGCCAGGTTGGACACTAAAGAAGGAGAAAATGATCTATACAGGCTGGCCAGACAGAGGGATAGAAATGGGAAGGATGTGCAGCAGGTTAGAGTGATTAAGGATAGAGATGGAAATATGTTGACTGGTGCCAGCAGTGTGCGAGCTAGATGGAAAGAATACTTCGAGGAGTTGATGAATGAGGAAAATGAGAGAGAAGGGAGAGTAGAAGAGGCAAGTGTGGTGGACCAGAAAGTGGCAATGATTAGTAAAGGGGAAGTTAGGATTAAAGAGGATGAAAAATAGAAAGGCAGTTGGTCCTGATGACATTCCTGTGGAGGTATGGAAGCATCTCGGAGAGGTGGCTTTGGAATTTTTGACCAGCTTGTTCAATAGAATTCTAGCGCGTGAAAAAATGCCTGAGGAATGGAGGAAAGGTGTGCTGGTGCCCATTTTTAAGAACAAGGGTGATGTGCAGAGCTGAGGGAACTATAAAGGAATAAAGTTGATGAGCCACACAATGAAGTTATGGGAAAGAGTAGTGGAGGCTAGACTCAGGACAGAAGTGAGTATTTGCGAGCAACAGTATGGTTTCATTCCGAGAAAGACTACCACAGATGCATTATTTGCCTTGAGGATGTTGATGGAAAAGTACAGAGAAGGTCAGAAGGAGCTACATTGTGTCTTTGTAGATCTAGAGAAAGCCTATGACAGAGTACCCAGAGAGGAACTGTGGTACTGGAGTGGCAGAGAAGTATGTGAGAATAATACTGGACATGTACGAGGGCAGCAGAACAGTGGTGAGGTGTGCTGTAGGTGTGACAGACGAATTTAAGGTGGAGCTCGGACTGCATCAGGGATCAGCCCTGAGCCCCTTCCTGTTTGCAGTGGTGATGGATAGGCTGACAGATGAGGTTAGACTGGAATCCCCGTGGATCATGATGTTTGCAGATGACATTGTGATCTGCAGTGAAAGCAGGGAGCAGGTGGAGGAACAGTTAGAAAGATGGAGGCATGTACTGGAAAGCAGAGGAATGAAGATTAGCCGAAATAAGACCGAATATATGTCTATGAATGAATGATCTTCCCCCACCACCCGGAAGAGTGAGGCTACAGGGGGAAGAGATAGCAAGGGTGGGGGACTTTAATTACTTGGGTCAACCGTCCAGAGCAATGGTGAGTGTGGTCAGGAAGTGAAGAAACGGGTCGAAGCAGGTTGGAACGGGTGGAGGAAGGTGTCAGGTGTGTTATGTGACAGAAGAGTCTCTGCTAGGATGAAGGGCAAAATTCATAAAACAGTGGTGAGGCCAGCCGTGATGTACGGATTAGAGACAGTGGCACTGAAGAGACAACAGGAAGCAGAGTTGGAGGTGGCGGAAATGAAGATGTTGAGGTTCGCTCTCGGAGTGATCAGGTTGGATAAAATTAGAAATGTGCTCATCAGAGTGACAGCCAAGGTTCGATGTTTTGGAGACAAAGTTAGAGAGAGCAGACTTCGATGGTTTGGACACGTCCGGAGGAGAAATAGTGAGTATATTGGTAGAAGGATGATGAGGATGGAGCTGTCAGGCAAGCTAGGCGAGCTAGAGGAAGACCAAAGAGAAGGTTGATGGATGTCGTGAGGGAAGACATGAGGGCAGTTGGTGTTCGAGAGGAGGATGCAGGAGATAGGCTTACATGGAAAAGGATGACGCGCTGTGGCGACCCCTAAAGAGACAAGCCGAAAGGAAAAGAAGAAGAAGACACTACAAAGGCAAGATATTTGATGTTCAAACTGATAAACTTTATTGTTTTTAGCAAATAATCATTAACTTAGAATTTTATGGCTGCAACAGGTTCCAAAATAGCTGGTACAGGGTCATGTTTACCACTGTGTTTTAACAACATTCAATAAACTTTTGGGAACTGAGCATCCCACCTTGTAGGTGGAATGCTTTCCCATTCTTGCTTGATGTACAGCTTCAGCTGTTCAACAGTCCGGGGTCTCCGTTGTCAAATTTTACGCTTCATAATGCGCCACACATTTTCAATGGGAGACACGTCTGGACTCCAGGTAGGCCAGTCTAGTACCCACACTCTTTTACTATGAAGCCACGCTGTTGTAACTCGTGCAGAATGTGGTTTGGCATTGTATTGCTGAAATAAGCAGGGGCGTCCATGAAAAAGACGTTGCTTGGATGGCAGCATATGTTTCTCCAAAACCTGTATGTACCTTATAGCATTAATGGTGCATTCTCAGATGTGTAAGTTACCCATGCCATTGGCACTAACACAGCCCCATACCATCACAGATGCTGGCTTTTGAACTTTGCGTCCATAACAATCCAGATGGTTCTTTTCCTCTTTGGCCCGGAGGACACGACGTCCACAATTTCCAAAAACAATTTGAAATGTGGACTCGTCGGACCACAGAACACTTTTGCACTTTGCATCAGTCCATCTTAGATGAGCTCAGGCCCAGAGAAGCCGGCGGCGTTTCTGGGTGTTGTTGATAAATGGCTTTTGCTTTTCATAGTAGATTTCCAAGTTGCACTTACGGATGTAGCGCCAAACTGTATTTACTGACAATGGTTTTATGAAGTGTTCCTGAGCCCATGTGGTAATATCCTTTACACATTGCATGCAGTGCCGCCTGAGGATCGTAGGTCACGGGCATTCAGTGTTGGTTTTTGGCCTTGCTGCTTACATGCAGTGATTTCTCCAGATTCTCTGAACCTTTTGATGATATTAGGGACCATAGATGATGAAATCCATAAATCCCTTGTAATTGTACGTTGAGGAACATTGTCCTTAAACTGTTTGACTATTTTCTCATGCACTTGTTCACAAAGAGGTGAACCTCGCCCCATCTTTGCTTGTGAATCACTGAGCATTTCAGGGAAGATCCTTTTATACCCAATCATGGCACCCACCTGTTCCCAATTAGCCTGTTCACCTGTGGGATGTTCCAAACAGGTGTTTGATGAGCATTCCTCAACTTTCTCAGTCTTTTTTTGCCACCTGTCCTAGCTTTTTTGGAACGTGTTGCAGCCATAAAATTCTAAGTTAATGATTATTTGCTAAAAACAATAAAGTTTATCAGTTTGAACATTAAATATCTTGCCTTTGTAGTGTATTCAATTAAATATAGGTTGAACATGATTTGCAAATAATTGTATTCTTTTTTTATTTATGTTTAAAACAACGTCCCAACTTCATTGGAATTGGGGTTGTATTATTGCTATAATTGAACCAGTATAAAATAATTTCATTAACTGTCATGATATTTTTTGCTTTGGTAGTTTAGGCCAATGTTGCCCAACATTTTTTTAGCCAAGGCATGTACTTCACGTTAGAATGATGTCACAGCAAAAAAAAAAAAAAAAAAAAAAAAAAAAAAAACAACTGTCACAAAATGCATATAAAGTTCAGTTTACTGAAATAATGCTGATTTCCTCTCAATTTACTAATAAATGTACTTACAGAGAGTGAAGTCTGGGTCAGTTTAGTTGAACACAAAGCTATTATTCTGTTATATGAATAACACCAGTTGGTTAGGGGTTAATTGCCCTTCTGCCATCTGGTGGAGGAGCATGTAATTGTTCTGGAAGTCACTATGCATTGGTGGCATAAATAGAGGAAAATGTAGTCAATAATTATTTTCTTACCAGTGAAATGAAATGGGGTCATTTCTCACAGTATGCAGTGTTTCAGCACAGTTGTTGGTAATTAGGTTCTGGTTTAGGCTACCAAATATGTCTCCTTGCCCTATACAGGTACATTGAAGGGCTCCCCTATCTTTTCCACTGTTACATCTTCTCATGTCTTAAAGTTAAACCAATGAGAAACTACTGACTGCATTCATTAGTCTTAATTGATGGTAATCATTGCAGCTATCATCCAACCTAATGTTGAATTTCTAGCCAGGCAGTGTACATAATCCAACAGTTGGGCAAACTATTCATGTAATGTATGATCAAGTCAAATGTTTCTATGGGTGCAGGTACTATGTGATGAGTATTGGTCTCTGCAACCAGGAACAGTTTATCACGGACCTTTCCAAGTAACAACAATGGCTCGGAAACAAGGCCCAGACTATTTTATCTCCACCATTAACCTCAGACAGGTATGAAAAATGTGTCTTCCCTTTTGCTAAATTTAAATCACCAGTGTTGACAGAGGTGCGCGCCTCCCGCCAAGGTGATGACTCAAAACGTTTACGTTAGATTAAACGCTGGTGCTATGTGTTTCAGAGAGACTGTCCTACAGATCGGATCATAACACACTATCACTATCCATCCTGGCCAGACCGGGGCATCCCTAAAGACCCGTCCTCACTCAGTACTTTCTCAGATCACGTGCGGCAGCATTTGGAAGCCATTCCACATTTGGGGCCGACTGTTGTGCACTGCAGGTCTGACCTCTGCCTATCTAGTCATGCTGGAATGATGAACTCCTGTGCCATCCAGAGGCTTGTACTCATTCACCGTTGTATATCAGTGCAGGCGTAGGCCGATCGGGGACCTTCGTCACAGTGCTGTGGCTGATGCAGCTGTGCGTGAGAGGCATCCAGCCCGATGTACGAGCTGCTGTGGCTGACCTACGACAACATCGAATGTGGATGGTTCAGAATCTGGTATAAGCACAGTTCAGATATCAGAAACAAATGATGAACGAGACAAAACAATTATATGAAATGTAATCACACAGAACTGCTAAAGTAAGGAACAAAGTGTGCAGCACAGAGACTGAAAATTATTTATTTATATTTACCAGCGGCAGGCCATGCATTTGGTACCTGAGTCTTCAGTAGGGACTTAGCCAACCTAATACACTTAATACCACCACTATCACGTCACAATTATAGAAAACATCTATAGCAGGGGTCGGCAACCTTTGTGACATGGAGTGCCAGATTGAATTTTTCTTCTCTGCGAGTGTGCCATTACGCAGGGTTAAATTAGGACACGAACTACAAAAACATTTCCAACGTACCTACATACATCCGGTTTCCCATGCTGTACAATGTAATCCGCAATGTGATACCTTGCTTCTGTCCCATGATTTTTAAGTGTTAACTTTGAGGGTGGTACTATAGCTTGTTGAACATACTATAACATACACCATTAATCGGGGGGGGGGGGGGGGTTGCTTACTGCAAACAGATAATCAGTTTATGAATGGAAAACCAATATTCATTCATCCATTTTCCAAAGCGCTTATCCTCACTAGGGTCACGTGCGTGCTGGAGCCTATCCCAATATATGATCATATAAATCAATACTTTATGAACTGATAACCAGCTGATGAAAAAAATTACCTGGTTATTTATAGTTTTACACAAAAGTACTTGAGTTCATGTGGACGTGAAAGGACCGGTTCAACTGGGTTTACCTTGGATCACACCACTGTGCTTAGCCAGCCCACATAACCAAACTGTGACACCGCTGTGGTCCAGTGGATCCCTCAGCTTGTGCTTTGATTAAGAAGCCACCTAGCGGGCCAGCTGGCGGCCCAGGTAGCTGCAGGAGGATTATTGGCACTTCAAACGTATCTCGCGGTTATGTTTAACTGATGCGGGCTGCATACAGACAGACTCACCAAGCCTGCAGCCTTTTCTTTATCGAACGATTGTGAGGGCTGGTGGCTGTTCAGCTCCCCGCATGTGAATGCCTGTGAGCGTGTCTTACGAGCCTGCAGTGAGCTGAACTGAACTACCCCTCAGTAGCGGCGAGAGGGAAATATAAGATGACCACACAATTACAAACCATACGCTAGATGTTATTATAGCGCACGTACTGTACACTGCTATCTGCCACGCTCGCTCGCATGTCACGTGACCCTTTTTCCGACTGAGATATATAGGGCGAGTTTTGTAAAAAACAAAAAATTATAATAATAATAATAAATAAATAAACATCCACCAGATTTCTGGCACTACGCCGGAGTACTTTAAGCTATGCTCTTGCCCTTTACAGTAGAAATAAAAATCCAGTACGACGCTTTGTCCGTCCGCCGTGACGAAAAGAGAGGGGAAAAGCTGGTTGGGGCTACGCTATTACGTTATCACGGAGGGCGAGGAGTGGTTAGACAAAGACGGAAAAGCATGATGCTAATTGCTAAGCTATCGTGTCATGAAGTCGCAAAACACCGAAATAAATTATTGGGTTGTACAGGTCACTTGTCACATAGGTCTTTCTGGAACCGCATTGTAGCAGAGAGTAACCAAATATGAAGAACAAAATAACAAGCCAAATAATACGTATCTGGAGATACACAAGACGCCCGCTGAACCGGAAATGAATTAATACGTCACTGGAGACGTCGTCCGAGAACGGGGTCTGGTACAATATAAGATAACCTTTATTACTACAATGGGGAAATTTCCATCATTTCAGTAGCAATAGCGCATATAGGAAATATAAATATGTAATACAAATAGCATGCAAGACATCGATACGAGTACTTTCATGAAATAGAAATCTAAATAAACTGTTGTCGATGCATAAACTATGCAATTCAATCTATTTGTTATTAGTCTATCTGTTATATCAGTTATTGGTTTGTTTTAAAAATAGTGTGCTGAGTTTTATTTCTGACATTTGAGATTTGATTAATCTGATTTAATACTTTTTTTCTAGCCAAGGTTGAAAATAGAATTAGTAAAGGCGAATTTTGACGATGGCACGTCTAAATCTCATATACTTTGATTTAGGCTGCAACTGCTTCCGCCATTACAAAGTTCATGCACTGAAAACAAAGCCTTATATTGAATCCTTTATTAACGATTAAAGAGTCATGATTATGTTGTGCAATTGAACAGTATAAATAATTATTTTTTACCCTATTACATAATATACTGCAATAACTGTCCCGCAGTAATGTTCTTGACAGAATTTTGAATTTCAGACAAATCTGGACAACTTGTTCTGGAAGTTGATTTCTATAGGTTGGCAGCTTGGCATATATAGCCTATCTACACTACAGTCTTCACTAATTAATAATGTGCTTGTTGTTTGAATGAAGGGTGTGGGAGCTGTGGAAGCGGAGATAATTAAAATTGAGTGACTTTCCATTTATAGATTGCTGGAATTTCCTTACCATCTCTCCACTCCTTTGTTTTGAAGCATCTCTTTAACATGGCCTCCCTTTCTGTATTAGGAGCAGTACATATTTGTTCACAAGTGTCTACTATACTGGTTGAGCGGTGGAAAGTCATCATGGTAAGCAAACAGAAGCAGTGCCTTGCCGTGCCCTGGAACTGTGAGTTGTCATCTGACGGCCCTTTCCCTTATTCTGATTTTTGAACAGCTTTACCCACTCAGATTACACGCACCGAGATTTGAGGAGGGGAAATCGACATCATAGACGGGAACATCCTTCGGACCAACCCCCTAGCACATTGCAGCAGATTTTACAACCCGGGAAGCTTCTGCGACGGCTGCTACCCTCTTAATCACAGTTAAATCCAGACCCACATGCCTCGACCTCACAGGGGTGGGGGGGTCAACTGATGACAATTCAATTCTAAGAGGCCATGACAGACAAGGGCCTTACATTTATATTTTTGATTGGCAGCGATAACTTGGGGGGGGGGAATCACTGATGGCATCCCTGCTAACAAATTGCATCTGAGGAATAACTTCACAGATGGAAGTGAAAGGCACCAACTGCGCTCATGATCTATATCACATGAAAACCTAAGTAACGTCACCAGGAAAGAGCTAAGACAAACCTGCCAGGCAGGTTAAACCTGTTGCTAAATATGGTACTGGTCCCAAGCGAAAAATTTGACTGCAACCGCACATTTATCTTCAGAACTAATGGTCATTATTCATGTCAACAAAGCACAAGTTTGCAACTGGTTATTTTCATATGTTGGTTCCATACTGTGATTTTCTTTTTAAATTAAAATGTTTTCAAAAGTCATTGTGCAGTGTTTTATTAGCACACAATGCAGGCTACCAGTACTTAAGGATGTATGTGCAGAACTTAACACTGGACTTACTAGAAAGGCAAATACTTGGTATAGCAGCTGTACAAAAAAAAAAAAAAAGGTCATGTTTCAGAACACTCAGGCACAGTCAGTCCCAATACATGAAGCATCAGAGTATTTTACACTATTATAAAACATTAAGGGGCTTGTTACTTGGATGAGTCTTCCAACTCGTAATAAACATGGACCAATTAATAAATTCCTCTTCAGAATCATTTTGGGCTTTGCAATGTACTGAGGGAACAAGGGGCAATCCGGGACCCTTCCCGCTGCCACGTCCATCGTATGGCGAGTGCTTGTCGTGCTTAGAGATGCTTGTATTCCAAAGAGAAAAAAGTCCAGCATCCACGGGGTTCCAAGTCCTTGTATGAACAGACAGAAAAGTGGAAAAACAAATAAAGACGTCACACCAAACCCAGCATTAATACCGCCAATGTATTCATTGCGAGACGCAGGAACAAAGATAGATGGAAAGAAGTCCACGAAAAGCAGCAAATATATTACAGTTTTGTTTCTGGAGAGCATCTAAACAATTGATAGAGAGTAATAAAAAGACCCACAGTTAAAATAAACAAAATTATAACTGAGAGATCAGGTCCAATCATCCTTTGGCCAAACAAAAAGGAAGAAAACACCAGAGTAGTTTAAGAATTCCTTTGAATAAGAGAAATAATTGCTTCTACTTATTGTATGTTCATTTCTCATGTACAAGATAGTGTGTATGCAGACATAATGAATATGCACATATACATGCCAGTGAGAGAATGTGAGGGAATAGAAAACGACTATAAATGAGCAACCAAAGGCTGGGTGAAGAAAAAGGAGCCGTCTAGTTCATGTGGCCTTCTCCTTCGATCCAATTAGTGTACAGTCTCCGACATGTTGATGGTTTCCTGGATTTCACGGATAACGAGGATGCGGGTCAGCATCTGCTCCAACTCCTCTTTTGGGATAGGCTGAGTTGAGTACCAAATGGGGCTGTTTGGAGCCACAACGGACTCCGGAGTCAGGTAGAAGGTGTCGTTACGTCCTTTGGCGCTCTGTGGACTGAAGAGAAATACATTGTGATGATCACATAAGACTAGTAATGCACCAAAATTATAATTTGTGACCAAAACGGAAACCCGAAACTGGGGGAGTCCACGGCTGAAGCACTAAAAGGAATTATCAATCAAACTGATTTTGTAAGCGCTTTTCATACAACAAAAAAAAAAAAAAAAGAATAACGACGGTGTCTGTAGAACAGCAGCAGGAAATGTTCCTTGACATTACTCTCTCTACCAATCTCAATTTTCCACAGATTCCTGAATCCAGTCATATACATTGGGTACGGAAAGTTTTCAGACCCTCTAAAATCTTTCACTCTTTGTTATATTGCAGCCATTTGTTAAAATCATTAAAATTATTTTTTTCCTCATTAAGGTACACGCAACACCCCATATTGACAGGAAAAAAACTTAATTGTTGAAATTTTTGCTGATTTATTAAAAAGAAAAACTACCACACGGCCGTAAGTATTCAGACCCTATGCTGTGACACTTATATTTAACTCGGGTGCTGCCCATTTCTTCTGATCATCCTTAAAATGGTTCTACACCTTCATTGGAGTTCAGCTGTGTTTAATTATACTGATTGGACTTGATGAGGAAAGCCACACACCTGTCTATATAAGACCTTACGCCTCACAGTGCATGTCAGAGCAAATGAGGTCAAAGGAACTGCCTGTATTAGCTCAAAAGGGTCCTTCTACTAAATACTGAGCAAAGGGTCTGAATACTTACGGCTGTGTGATATATCAGTTTTTCTTTTTTAATAAATTTCCCCAAGTTGAGGAGTTCAAGTATCTTGGGGTCTTATTCACGTGTGAGGGAAGAATGGAACGGTAGATTGACAGGCGGATCGGTGCAGCGCCTGCAGTGATGTGGATTTTGTATTGATCCGTTGTGGTAAAGGAGGAGCTAAGCCTAAAGGCAAAGCTCTCGATTTACCGGTCGATCTACGTTCCTACCCTCACCTATGGTCACGAGCTGTGGGTCGTGACCGAAAGAACAAGATCCCGGATGCAAGCGGCCGAAATGAGTTTCCTCCGCCGGGTGTGAGGGCTCTCCCTTAGAGATAGGGTGAGAAGCTCAGTCATCCGGGAGGATCTCAGAGTAGAGCCGCTGCTCCTCCACATCGAGAGGAGCCAGATGAGGTAGCTGGGGCATCAGATTCGGATGCCTCCCGGGTGAGGTTTTCCGGGCACGTCCCACCGGGAGGAGACCCCGGAGAGGACCCAGGACACGCTGGAGAGACTCCATCCTTCGGCTGGCCTGGGAACGCCTCGGGATTCCCCCCGGAAGAGCTGGATGATGTGGCTGGGGAGAGGGAAGTCTGGGCGTCCCTGCTAAAGCTACTGACCTCGGATAAGCGGTAGAAAATTGAAGGATGGATAAATCTGCAAATATTTCAACAATTAAATTTTTTTTGTCAATATGGGGTGCTGTGTGTACATTGTGGGGAAAAAATACTTAAATGATTTTAGCTAATGGCTGCAATATAAAAAAAAGAGTGAAAAATCTAAGGGGGTTTGAAAACTTTCCGTACCCGCTGTACATGCCTTGAGATACGAGTGTAAGTGCAATATTTTTTTTTTCGTTGAGCAGTTTTGCTAATCATTTCTTCATTTGAGGAGCAACTTTTTAAATATTGAGGAGCAATTTTATGCAGGTTTATGGCACAGGGACCTGAAGCAGAGGTTTTATTAAAAATACAAGTATGACAATATAATGGCGGAATTGAATGTAGGAATGCAACTATTGCATATTTTGTACTAGAGTATCCTGCGAAACCCTTTTCTTTTTGGGTAAGTAACCCATTTTACCAGTTATTCCTCTCTGACCACATTTCCCATGTTTTTCACCTACATGACTCAAAGTGTACCCACTTACAGATCAGATGGTAGTATACTAGCTATACATCCATCCATCCATTTTCTGAGCCGCTTCTCCTCACTGGGGTCGCGGGCATGCTGGAGCCTATCCCAGCTGTCATCGGGCAGGAGGCGGGGTACACCCTGAACTGGTTGCCAGCCAATCGCAGGGCACATAGAAACAAACAACCATCCGTACTCACATTCACACCTATGGGCAATTTAGAGTCTCCAATTAATGCATGTTTTTGGGATGTGGGAGGAAACCGGAGTGCCCGGAGAAAACCCACGCAGGCACGGGGAGAACATGCAAACTCCGCACAGGCGGGGCCGGGGATTGAACCCAGTCCTCAGAACTGTGAGGCTGACGCTCTAACCAGTCGCCCACCGTGCCGACTGGCTATACAGTCATGCTAAAAAATATTGACAGCCTAGGGTTGCCAATATTTCGAGCATGACTGTATTGTCCATTATAGAAATAATTTTCCTTGTATTACATTTTTACAATTAAGTACTGTATTGAAAAATAACATTCACTCCCATTTACGCAGTGTCCCTGAACGCACCTCGCACACTCACCAGCTGCGATGTAAACATGAATGGCAGCAGATGCCGCACTGAATCAGTTGCCAAATACAGTGTTTATGATAAACGAAGATCCAGAGTATGACGGCTGAACACACTAGACTATATATGAGGCTTCATATGTCAGGGGACCGTTTATCCCCTGACGTATGAAGGCTCGTATATAGTGTGGTCAGCCAGGGTTCAGCCGTCATACTCTGCGTCTTCGGCAGAGAGAAAGGTTTGTGTTACAACCTTACACATCACAGGTGCTTGCCTTGCATTTCACTATGGAAAAAGTTTTTTGCTCTTGCATTCACAGTTTTGCGTTTCAATGTGGGTTTTTTTCGGCACAAAATGCAAATTATGACTCGCAAATAGCGATGCGAGACCACTTAATACGAGCCTTGCGAATGGCCTGACTTATGGGTCTTTCAATATACGAGCCAAAGTCCGGACGATTTCTTTGGACTCACGAAAATGTTTAAACAAGCGCGGTATGGTGACAGTACACTCAACTCACTTCACAATAAGCAGCAGTTAAGCAGCTAGTGAAGATTTCTTCAAAAATGAGGCTTCAAGTTGTTTATTGCCACTCTCAGTTGAAGTTTAGTGTAAACGATACATAAATCAAAGAGTATTACTCCTTGTGTATTAAAAAGTCCACTCAGCTTAAAGCTAACAAACAATACAAAACACCATAGAATGGCTAAGGAATAGCATCAGAGTTGCAGTGTTATAAACCTTTAAACCAGGGGTGTCAAACTTTTTTTTTTTTTGTCTCGGGCCGCATTTGAGTTACAATTTCCCTCAGAGGGCCGTTAGAATAGTGAAACCATATAAATGTTTAATCATCACCAAAACATTATTACCATTACAACAAATTGCGGGATAACTAGTTTTGAAATCAGAAGACAAGGATAATAGTCTGTTCAAGTATTGTTTAAGTTACTGTGGAAGAAGAGTTTGGTAACAGAAAAATGTAATATCTCAACATTATTGGTTATTATCATGACAATTTGGAATTTGGCTACAGATTTTAGCATGATTTGCTTTCGCGGGCCACATGAAATGATGTGGCGGGGCGCATCTGGCCCCCAGGCCTTGAGTTTGACTCTTATGCTTTAAACAACGAATATATGAACAAAAATGGTGGAGCAACACTGAGAGACAATCATATTCTTAGGCATGTATTCTTTATATTCAGCGAAAAACTATTAATATTTCTGCAGGTTACTGAGGAGCAGTGACAGTCTCCATGTACTGTATATTTGTATGTCTATCATTTTGTCCCCATGTGGCCAAGGCGCACACACCAGAAGCAGCAGCAAATTGTCCACTGAATTTGAAGCAAAGAATGTCAAAAAAAGTTTAATTCATTGCATTTGGTTTAACCATGTAATTACTGTTTTTTTTATATAGTACAATATTATACGAGTGCTATTTTCCTTATTAAAAACATAAAATGTTTAGTTTTTTTAAGGAGGCTGGAAAGGATTAATGGCATTTCCTTTAATTTAGATCCTCTAACATGGACTTAGTATAAGTGTCAATTTCATAAAAAAAAAAAAAAACGTTTGATTCATATTTCACATGTTTCCTGGCCAGCTGTGGCTCAAAGGGTCATGGATTCACGGATTCAAATCCCGACTGTGCAAATGTCAAAGTGTCCTTGGGCAAGACATCCATCCATCCATTTTCTGAGCCGCTTCTCCTCACTAGGGTCGCGGTTGGGCAAGACACTGAACCCTAATTTGGTCCCAGTGGGCTTGGCAGCACCTTGCATGGCAGCAGTCGCCCATTGGTGTATGAATGTGTGTGTGAGTGGGTGAATGTGAGGCTTTGTAAAGCGCTTTGGGCACTGTGATGGTGAAGCTAAAGCACTATATACGTGCAGTCCATTTACTGAGGGGCACCATAGAGTAAATATTACATCCCAAATACTAGAAAAGGTTGGTTCGGTAAAATATGGCACCTTTTAATGGGGAAAGATGATTTGAGATACAATATATATACCGGGAGAAAACCCACGCAGGCACGGGGAGAGCATGCAAACTCCAAACAGGCGAGGGTGGGTTTTAACCCGGGTGCTCAGAATTGTGAGGCAGATGTGCTAAGCAGTCGGCCACCATGCTTCCCATCATCAATCAAATTTAAAAATTAATACTGAAAAGATCCGTCGGCTTTGCAAATTTTGGTTCACATCTGGTGTGGGGGTAGGGGGCGGACACGACCCGCTTTGGGCTTGTCTGCTGCTTAACAAGTAGTCAGCAATCATAAAAACATGCTGCAGCCTGCAGGGTATAATCTATACCGGTACTCCGGCCGCCGAACATAAGGTTACGCTCTAAGTCAGACCTGGGCATTTTAAGGCCCGCTGGCCAAATACGGCCCACGGGTCGGCTATACCTGGCCCGCGAAAGGTTGCTTGGAAATTAGAAAACAAAAACGAAACTTTTACTTTACGCATAGACTAAAACAGCAATGCTTTTACTTTGAAGCCTGTTTATTCACGTAATGTGTACGTACGTCGGACACTTAATCTACAAATCAAGCCAATGGGTGCAAGTAAATTGTGTATGATGGACAACCTGTTATTTGACCCATCAAAGATGTCCGCTCACACCAAAAAAAGAAAGGTGGATACCGAAGGCAGAGGTTTCAACAAAATAGGGACTACTAAATATTTATTTACTGAAATCAGAGGTAAATCCATGTGTTTATCTTGTGGAGAGCAGATAGCCGTGTTTAACGATTATAATTAGAGGACATCGCGGAGAATCTAGAGTTTCAACTGTGAAGTGGAGTGACAAGTTTTTTACTTCTTGTCCTCGGCATTGGATGAGAGCGGTGATGCCCGTGACACAGCCCAGTTACTCGTGTTTCTCATAGGGATAACGCCAGACTTCAAGATTACGGAGGAGCTGGCAGCAGTGCGGTCAATGAAAGGGACGACTACAGGGTGTGACCTGTTTACGGAGGTAAACGCATGCATGGACAAACTGGGGCTGAAATGAGAGAATTGTTGGTGTCACTGTTGATGGGTCTACAAATCTGACAGGACAAAATGTCGGACTTTTGAAACAGATCCAAGATAAAGTGACTGAACTGGATGCTGAGCATAAATTGGTGTTCATACATTGTATCATACATCAGCATGCATTGTGCAAATCAGTATTAAAACTTAGCCATGTTGTTGATGACTAAAACAGTTAATTTCATCAGGGCACGAGCATTAAATCACAGGCTGTTTGTTGCACTTTTAGAAGAGCATGAGAATGAACATGGTGACACGTATCACACAGGTGTCAGATGGCTCAGCCTGGGCAAAGTACTAAAAAGATTTTGGGATCTGAAAGCAGACGTTCAAGAGTTTTGTGAGTACAAAAGCAAATACATCACTGAGCTCTCAGATGTGGACTGGATGGCAGATTTTGCATGATGTTACTGCACTGCTGAATGAACTTAACACTAAACTGCAAGGCAAGGGCCTTTTTGTTCATGAAATGTATAGCCTTGTGAAGGTTTTCATGAGAAAGTTGCAGTTTCTTTCAAGTCAATTACAGGACAATACTCTCACTCTCATGCAAACCCTGAAATAAGTCTGCTGATCACCTCAGCAGGCTCTCATGCATCTTAAGAGAACTAGATGTTGAGTTCTCAAGGAAATTTTATAATTTTAAAAAAGTTGAAGATAAAATGCACCTGGTTTCCTATCCCATTGCCTGCAGTGTGGAAAATGCACCCAGTGATGTAGAGCGAGAACTCATTGACCTGCATTCTGATTCAGTACTGGCAGATCAGTTTAAGTCAGCATCACTGCTGGAGTTTTACTCCTCCCTCAAGGAGGTAACTTTTTAAATCTGAGGAAACATGCTCAGAAGATGTTGGTTCTTTTTGGATCTACCTACATATGTAAACAAACATTCTAAGTGATGCAGTTTAACAAATCTAGGTACAGATCTTCTCTTACGAATGATCATCTGTCAGCTGTGCTTCGTATCTCAACCTCAAACATTCAACCTGACTTTGATGCACTTTTTAAAGCTCAACAGACTAGATTTTTCTCACTGAACAAGAAAACACGAAAATGTGAAAATATAGGCATGTAAAGGCATGATCAGAACCAGTGAAGTGGGCCACTTTTCACTTCACTTTTGTTCTGCACCGTTGGGCAGTTTGACAATCATAATGTCACACATATTGTTAATTGGTTCGAGCACAAAGACAATGTAAATTGTAAAAAGCTAAGAAACTCAAAATGTGTTTTTGTTTTTATGTGACAAAATTTAAAAACCAGACATTTGGCCAGGTCGGCCTGGAATGGACCGGCTGTTCGGGAGTTGTCCCAAAATTCCCAATTTCCACCGCGCCCATGGACACACGTTCCAAAACTTTTCACTTTTGTCTCAGCAGACCACAGAGTATTTTCCCAAAAGTCTTGGGGATTATCAAGATGTCTTCTGGGAAAATTGAGACAAGCTTTAATGTTCTTTTTGTTCAGGAGTGGTTTTCGTCATGGAACTAAAAACTGCCTTTTGTGTTTACTTGTGTCTTTGACTAATTACATTTATTTGATGATGGGAAACATTTAAGTGTGAAAAAAGCGTGAAAAAAACAAAAACAAAAATCAGTAAGAGGGCATACAGTTTTTCACACCACTGTATATCAGGGTCTTGAACAATTTCCAGACCTAGGAACCCCAAAACAATGAAACCTGGAGCCGGGACCCTCTACTTATGTATATTATATATAATTGTGTTTTATATTAAACAGGTCCTATAATCAGATGCCTTTTTATAGTCACTATACACAAGTAAAATGAGATTGGGATGAGAACGCCATTTTTTGACTTGAGTTCGTTGTCACATTTCTGTGGGGCCAATTATATATTACTCGTGCACTCACTGTAGTAGTTTCGCCACGCTGCACTATTTGCATATCTGTTGTTGACCAATACTGGTCAGTCATGCCAGAGTAGCATCTGCTCCATTTGCACACTGATTGAGGAGTATCTGCAACATTTGCACAATCAACATTGTCCCAGATTATTGCACTACTCGTCACTTTAAACTGCATACACTCCTTGAAGTCTCGCCGCCCTTTGCACAATGGTCATTGCACTGGACTATTGCAATATTAGTCATTCGAACTGCTCTAAGAGCTAGAGGACTCTGCATCTTTTGCACAATTGTCAAAAAAACCAAACAAAACAAAAAATAATAATGTACCAGCATTACCAGACAACTAGCAACCCTTTATTGCTCAGTGACTGTTTTTTTTTTCTTTTTGTCAATGTCTTTATGTCACAAAAGTGTTCTCTGTCAATTGACTGTCTGTTGCCGTACTAGAGCGGCTCCAACTACCGGAGACAAATTCCTTGTGTGTTTTTTTGGACATACTTGGCAAATAAAGATGATTCTGATGTATAAATGTACCTTGTTGTTGTGCAATCAATACTAAGATATTCAAATATACAGAGGTTCAAATATTTATGTTTTTAATTTTAAACAATATAAGAACAGGCAATCATTCTTGTTAATTTAAAGTAATTTGAATTTGCGGCTGGGCAAAGAGTGGCAGGGGAGTGACGGTGCTGAGTGAAGCCGCCAGAGACGTCATTAGTGGATGTGCCCTCACGCTGGCCCCGCCGAACTAAGGAGGCCCATTGTGTTTTGTGTTAATTCCATTTGTAGATGAACTAATTTATTGTCCAGTAAGCAAACACTAGAAAGGACGGTGGATAGGAGCGGTGTTCTGCAGGGATTATCTTTTATTTTAGCCCTATTAGACCATCGTGACAACCATGCTTATGCCTGTGGCCAAACCGCCCCAGCTTGATCCTCTGTCAGCTTGAGCTGTTAAGAGAGTCCGCTGCTTCGTAAGCCAATGGGTCTTGCAGAGCACTGCGCTCCGAAGGACATAAACGGTCGTGAGCGTTGTAGTTACGGACTCATAATCTCAGCATATGATAGCGATCAGATGCTAATTTACTGCTGATATAGCAAAAAATGTGGGTAAAAATATCCATGACTGTCACGAGCCAATGCAACAGCAGCCGCTTGGCTGGCCACTGGCAACCAGCGCACCGCTGAATGAGATGGCTCGTTATATCGGCCGAGTTTTTTTTTTTTTTTTTGTCGGACCTATCGGCGTGATGTCATTTCCCCCCCAGTATCAGTCCGATAATGATCAGTCCCGATAGTTCTTTTAGATCCCTACATTAATGTATTGTTATGAAACCATTATTTACCATTTGAAGAGGTAGAAATCATACAGCTTGATGGGGCATCGCAGAGGATTTTCCGGATCTTCCAGCTGCTCTGAGTACATATCATCTGTGACTAAACAAACAGCAACATTGTTACTAGTCTTTAAAAACGAGGCTTGGTGAGCACATTTAACTAATCCAGGTAGGTGTCTCTTACCTTTCTGTCCTATGAACCTTTCTGTTGTTTTCAGGTACCGGATGCTGGTGCTCTTGTCTTTGGGATTATTGGGACTCTTCCTGGTGTGTCTTAGCACTTTCGAAAAGGCAACCTTTAGATGCTGATCAATTGTCTTCAGATGAAAATACCTGCAAAAACCAATCGGTATTTCAGCTGGTACAGTCATACAATATTAAATAAGGAATGATTTTGTGCGTGTGTCTGCCTGCGCATGCACACGTGTGCACATGTGCATGCATGCACGTGTGTGTACTTGTGGCAACAAATGGGTCCATGACGACTCACTTAGTGTTGAAGAACATCAGAGTTGTAAGCAAAGTTGATGGGGAATGAGCCCCAAGTTGTTTACATTCCCACAGCATCTCCTCCGTCACATGACTGGAGATTATATAGCCTGGACGGAGATACAAAGAGTATAATGCTTAAATGGATATGGTTCAGTAGTTTTACACTTAAAAAAAAAAAAGGTGACAAGGAGAGTCATGTAGGAGTATCTTAATTTGGTACAGATTATCATAAATTGAAATATCCAAATGTGATGGTACAATGCAGCTCATAATCCCATGCCTTGTACATTTGCTATTTCACGCTGCATCCAAATGGGGGAAAAAAAGTGTGGATTCTGCATTAGGTTAATAACAGAAAGACCCACTACAAATCTGAATGTGGTTCACATTTTTTTTCTCACCAAGTGGATGAACAGACGGCGTCCAGGGTTGGAGAATCTGGTGCAAACTTTGAGCAAAGCGAGTGTAGTACTGGTCTGAAAAGATGTCATCCACGCGACCATTATCAAACAGATACTGCAAGATAAGAGCATGGATATAGCCGCGACCATACAAATAAAGACGCAAATATATTTTAGGTGAACTCACCTTTTGTATGCACAGAAATACATAGTAAAGTACGTCAGCTTCATAGGGCTCTCCTTCAAGGCCACGGGCCTCTGTGGTCATGAGAGAAAGACCCATGCAGAGCTCAGCTACAGCACACGACACCAAATCTTCCTGGAAACGCAGCGCCTGGCGTCCTAAGATATACCAAACGTACCTCACTTAGTTGAAGCAACGAGATGACAAAACAGAAAATACAGCATTAACGTGAAAATTGTGGACTCACGGCCAATTGGAGCCAGTGTGGTTTTATCAGATTTGTCCAATTCTCCGTTTTTGCGCTGAGCCCAGGCACACCACATTTCCAGCCCCTCCTCTGGTTTCAGGGTGGTGGGAAGCAAAAGTTCCTGAACTTGCACTTGCTGCTGGCCATCTACCTCTGCAACCACTGTCTGAGCCTGCACAGATGTGAACTAACAGTTACCAAGTTTATACCAAGAAATACCACGTTTGTATTTATACAGTGGATATAAAGGACTATACACCCGTATTTTAAAATTCTGATTCTTATGATTTAAAATAAATAAATAAATAAATAAAAAATAAATAAATAAATAAAAAATGACCTAGATGAATCAGTTCAAAACTTTTTCCACTATTAATTTGACCTATAACCAGTTGAACACAAGTGAAAGTTTTGTTTAATCTTTTCAAGAGGGGAATTTAAAATATACAACTGAAAAAATGTGGTTGCAGAAGTGTGCACACGCTGGTAACTGGAGATGTTGCTGTGTTCAGAATTAACCAATCATGTACAAACTCGTGTTTAATGGAAGCCAATACAAAAAAAAAATCTCAAAAGTTTTTTTTAATTATTATTTTATGAGAATAATTTGATGATAGGCGGCACGGTGGACGATTAGTTAGAGCGTCTGCCGCACAGTTCTAAAGACCGGGGTTCAATCCCCGGCCCCGCATGTGTGGAGTTTGCATGTTCTCCACATGCCTGCGTGGGTTTTCTCCGGGCACTCCGGTTTCCTCCCACATCCCAAAAACATGCATGGTAGGTTAATTGACAACTCTAAATTGCCCGTAGTGTGAATCTGAGTGCGAATGGTTGTTTGTTTGTATGTGCCCTGGGATTGGCTGGCAACCAGTTCAGGGTGTACCGCGCCTCCTGCCCGATGATAGCTGGGATAGGCTCCAGCACGCCCGCGACCCTAGTGAGGAGAAGCGGCTCAGAAAATGGATGGATGGAATTTGATGATATCCTATATAAAAAAAAAAAAAAAAAAAAACGATGTAAATCTCTACTTGCTTTCCAGGACATTTATCAGAGACACTGCACAAGAATATTGTATGGCAATATTTAACAATTAATAACTTCAGGTTATGTCCAGGCTGTATACAGAATATACCAAATCATGTTTGCACAATAGTATTGTAGTTAAGGTTTTATTTAAAAAAAATAAAATGTAAACAAAGGTCCAAAAATTAAGATGACCCGAATTAAATATTTGTTTGTCACTACAGCACACACTGGCATACAAATTTGGCTAGAACACTGGAGAAAGAAATGTAACTAATGGCGTTCTTTATGTCTTGCCAAAACGTACTTGTTTTTGTCATGTAGTATGTTTGCTAAATCACTCAGCGAGGGTTTTCAGTGTGTTTTGCAGTTTCTCTCATCTTTTCTTTAGCCGAAGTCGTGTATGGATGGCTGGATGGATACTTTATTCATGCTGTGAGCAAAATTATTTTTAGTAGCTTCATAAAGTTTTAAAACCTTTCCACATGACTATGTGTTTCTTATGAGCAGTTAAATGGAAAAAAGATCTAGCTTTACACTCGCGGGCACAAATAATTTTGAAACGATGACGTGATGTCATGAAAGCGGAATTATTTTTATTTTATTTTTTATTCCCGGTGACCAGTTTAGCAGCTGATATTGGTAATGCAGTACAGGGTTCCAATAAGTAAAGCAGTGGGTGATTTGATGACGGGATAGTGAAATACAGTATTTATTTACAAACAGCTGCTAGCTAGCCCCTCCATTAGCCTCACCAGCAGTCGGGATGACTATGAGAGCGCACAATTTTCTTTGTAGATGTTGTCCAAAAGGAATATAGCCTACAGTGAATATACGATCATAACAGCGCCATCCATTCTCTTCGTTTCGATTTGAAACTGGCCGCATTTGGGAAGCCAGCATGTACAACGGTGGCCTATGTCATCTTCCTGCTGGCCAACAAATAACTATACACATGCGTTCCATTGAGGTCCATTGTTTCAATTCACCTACTTGTTAAACTGCTAAACTCCTGAACAGCTTGCTCGGCCTGCTAGTTTGAGAGGGAGAGTTTATTTTCCCTGCCGCTGATTCACGTGACTGAATCATGACCGCTGATTTGGCGAATTACGACTTTCATACACTTCCTCCTTTCTTTCCTCCTCATATGCAGTCCACTCTTTTCTTTTACAGAGAGTATAAATACTCGATAACATAAAATTGCACTTTGTTAAAGCAACATTCGTGATTATATTGAAGGCGGTATATTGCCCACCGGACAAGGTGTCAGTGTTATCACAAAACGTTCAGGCTTCTGCTAGAAATTAAAGGAAAAAAATGTCAGGAAAAGCCTATTAGAACATCGGAAATGTATTTGGAGTTAATCAGCGGCACTTTAAATGGTTGCATGTGTGTGCTGACTCCCATTTAACATGAATTTGAATGTGATTGGTTTAATCTAAACAGCCACATCCACATACAAGAGGGTGTGCACACTTGTGCAAATACATATTTATTATAATGAGGGGAAATGTTTCGACATTATCTTGGTCTAATTTTTTTACATCACAAAAAGATGGCATTTGAATAGGTGTGTGTAGATATGGTAGATGAACAATTGTGGAAGAGCGGAGGGGGGTTGTACCTGTATCTGCTGTCCATCCTGCCCACTTAGTCCCTGTGCATGAAGCACCTGCTGCTGTGGGTCCCAGATGAGTGACTGCGTAGTGTTGGAGTAGCCCTGTACTGCGACTGGGATGTGGATATTTCCATTCATCAGTTGAGCAGGGAAGAGTGTGTTGGCAGCCAATGTGTGCACCACTTCTTCTTGCCCACCCAATCCTCCGGCGCTTGTTATGCTGGAAACCGCCTGAGCTGTCTGACTTTGACTAGAAGAGTTTTTCAACTTGTCATTTTCAACAGTGACTTGTGTTGGCATTGTGTTCATGGTTGTAGTATTGGCCCCGGCGACCTGCACAGTTCCATAGGCTTCCTGGGGGATGGCAATGTGTGTGACCTGCTCCCGACCTCCGGGCCCCGCAGGAGCAGAATATACAGGAATGGTCCAGGTCTCCCCTGTGGGACTAGTGATAGTGCCTGTAGCACTATAAAGGTGAGAACTGTCCACTGTTAGGAGGTCTGGCCGCAGGGAGACATAACTCTGCTGTTGTCCCTGTCCTTGTGGGATAGCTAGGACTGTCGCCACCTGCTGACCAGGTAGGGCATAAGATACAGTAATGGGCATGTCCACCTTTCGTTTCTTGGCAGGCTGGAGGACACTTCCGCCTTGGGATGTGGTGCCCAGAGCCCTCCTCTCAACATTGTCTTGTTGCTGAGTGGGGGAAAGGGCCCCCACTGTTTGAATTTGGATCTGTTGTCCCCCTGCAACAGCTGCCACCAACTGGGCTTGGAGCTAAGACAAGGGAACATTTTTCATCAGCTGAAAGGGGACCTAAACCCATTTATTTATTTTGCAAGAATACACCACTAGGCTAAACATGGTGTTCTTATTGATATTGCATACATGGAATAATAATTAAACTTATATATTCAGCAATTTCCCCTCCTTGAGCAGTCACCTTATCATGGTGGAGGGTTTTGTGTGTCCCAATGATCCTAGGAGCTAAGTTGTCTGGGGCTTTACGCCCCTGGTAGGGTCACCCATGGCAAACAGGTCCTAGGTGAGGGACCAGACAAAGCACGGCTCCGAAAACCCCTATGATGACCAAAATAAATGGACAAAGGTTTCCATTCCCCGAACGCGGGTCACCGGGGCCCCCATCTGGAGCCAGGCCTGGAGAAGGGACTCGAAGGAGAGCGCCTGGTGGCCGGGCCTGCACACATGGGGCCCGGCCGGGCACAGCCCAAAAGGGTAACGTGGGTCCCCCATCCCGTGGGCTCTCCACCTGTGGGAGGGGCTATAGAGGTTGGGTGCAGTGTAAGCTGGGCGATGGCCAAAGGCGGGAACCTTCCCCAGCTAGAGAAACAGGCTTTAGGGATATGGAATGTCACCTCTCTGGCAGGGAAGGAGCCTGAGCTTCTGTGTGAGGTTGAGAAGTTCCGACTAAATATAGTCGGGCTCACCTCCACACACGGCTTGGGTTCTGGTACCAGTCCTCTTAAGAGGAGTTGGACTCTCTTCCACTCTGGAGTTGCCCATGGTGAGGGGCGCTGTTGTTTATGGGTATGCACCAAACAGCAGTTCAGAGTACCCACCTTTTTTGGAGTCCTTGTGTGTGGGGGTGTTGGAGAGTGCTCGCGCTGGGGACTCCATCGTTCTGCTGGGGGACTTCAATGCTCATGTGGGCAATGACAGTGAAACCTGGAAGGGCGTGATTGGGAGGAACGGCCTCCCTGATCAGAACCCGGGCGGTGTTCTGTTATTGGACTTATGTGCTCACCACGGATTGTCCATGACGAACACCATGTTCAAGCATATGGGTGTCCACACGTGCACTTGGCACCAGGACACCCTAGTTCGCAGTTTCATGATCGACTTTGTGGTCGTGTCATCGGACTTTCGGCAGCATGTCTTGAAAACTCGGGTGAAGAGAGGGGCGGAGCTGTCAACAACTAATCACCACCTGGAGGGGAGTTGGCTCCGATGGTGGGGGGAAGATACCGGTCCGACCTGGCAGGCTCAAACGTATTGTGAGGGTCTGCTGGGAACGTTTCAACTTCCACCTCCGGTAGAACTGCACCCATGTCTCGGGGAAGGAGGGGGACATTGAATCAGAGTGGACCATGTCCCACGCCTGCATTGCCGAGGCGGCCGACCGGAGCTATGGGCGTAAGGCTGTCATGGCAGCAATCCCTGAACCCGTTGGTGGACACCAACGGTGAGGGACGCCGTCAAGTTGAAGGAGGAGTCCTATCGGGCCTTTTTTGCCTGTGGGACTCCTGAGGCAGCTGATGGGTACCGGCTGGCCAAGCGGAATACAGCTTTGGTGGTCGCTGAGGCAAAAACTCACACGTGGGAGGAGTTCGGTGAAGCCATGGAGAACGATTTCCGAACAGCTTCGAGGAAATTCGATCCGGAATCTCAGGAGGGGGAAGCAGTCCACCATCAACGCTGTTTATAATGAGGATGGGGCACTGCTGACAGGATGGGGCACTGCTGACCTTGACTCGTGAGGCGGTGGGGAGAATACTTTGAAGACCTCCTCAATTCCACTGACACGCCTTCCCATGAGGAAGGAGAGTCTGGGGGTCTTTGAGGTGGTCTCTCCCATCTCTGGGGTTGAGGTCACCGAGGTAGTTAATAAGCTCGGTGGCAAGGCCCCAGGGGTGGATGAGATTCACCCGGAGTTCCTAAAGTCTCTGGATGTTGTGGGGCTGTCCTGGTTGACACGCCTCTGCAACATCGCATGGCCATCGGGGGACAGTGCCTCTGGATTGACAGACTGGGGTGGTGGTCGCACTTTTTAAAAAGGGGACCGGCGAGTGTGTTCCAACTACAGGGGGATCACACTCCTTAGCCTCCCTGGTAAGGTCTATTCAGGGGTGCTGGAGAGGAGGGTCCGTTGGGAAGTCGAACCTCAGATTCAGGAGGAGCAATGTGCTTTTCGTCTTGGCTGTGGAACAGTGGACCAGCTAAACACCCTCGGCAGGCTCCTTGAGGGTGCGTGGGAGTTAGCCCAACCAGTCTACATGCGTTTTGTGGACTCAGAGAAGGCGTTACACCGTGTCCCTCGGGCAGTCCTGCGGGGGGTGCTTCGGGAGTATGGGGTGCCGAACCCCGATACGGGCTGTTCGGTCGCTGTACGACCAGTTTCAGAGTTTGGTCCGCATTGCCAGCAGTAAGTCGGACTCTTTTCCGGTGAGGGTTGGACTCCGCCAAGGCTGCCCTTTGTCACCGATTCTGTTCATAACTTTTATGGACAGAATTTCTAGGCGCAGCCGAGGAGTAGAGGGGGTCCGGTTTGGTGGCCTCAGTATTGCATCTCTGCTTTTTGCAGATGATGTGGTTCTAATTGGCTACATCAAGCCGTGATCGCCAACTTTCACTGGAGCGGTTCGCAGCAGAGTGTGAAGCGGCTGGGATGAGACTCAGCACCTCCAAATCTGAGACCCATGGTCCTTAGTCGGAAAAGGGTGGAATCCTTCTCCGGGTCGGGGATGAGATCCTGCACCAAGTGGAGGAGTTCAAATAGCTTAGGGTCTTGTTCACGAGTGAGGGAGGAATGGAACAGGAGATCGGCAGGCGGATCGGTGCATCGTCTGCAGTGATGCACTTTGTATCGGTCCGTTGTGGTGAAGAAGGAGCTAAGCCGAAAGGCGAAGCTCTCGATTTACCGGTCCATCTATGTTCCTACCCTCACCTATGGTCACGAACTGCGGGTCGTGACCAAAAGAACAAGATCCTGGATACAACCGGCCGAAATGAGTTTCCTCCACATGGTGTCCGGGCTCTACCTTAGAGATAGGGTGAGAAGCTTGGTCATCCGGGAGGGGCTCACAGTAGAGCCGCTGCTCCTGCGCATTGAGAGGAGCCAGATGAGGTGGCTTGGGCATCTGTTTAGGATGCCTCCAGGACACCTCCAAGGTGAGGTGATCCAGGCACGTCCCACTGGGAGGAGACCCGGGGACGACCCAGGTCACGCTGGAGAGACTACGTCTCTCGGCTTGCCTGGGAACGCCTCGGGATCCCCTCGGAAGAGCTGGAGGAAGTGGCTGGGGAGAGGGAAGTCTGGGCCTTCCTGCTGAAGCAACTGCCCTTGCGACCCGACCTCGGATAAGCGTAAGAAAATTAATGAATAAATGGATATTCAGCGATTTTCATCCATCTCAGAGGGCTGTCACGTTTGGCAATATCACCCTTTGTTGTCGACCAAAATTAACGTCACAACTCTCCCACTTGAGTTGCAAACCAGGTGGCCAAACCAAGGAAACAGGTAGCGGACTCCCTGTATAGGCTGCAAAAACTTGCATAACTAGGGGTTGACAACATCATAGTAAATGGCAAAATCGTGAAGTTCTCTTATATTGTGCGTGAACAAAACCATATGGTGCCAAGGGTTTGCGCTGTCCATTTGCCACTTCGCCAATGGCTAATTGAAACAGGATGTGGCGAAGCGAATATTGCCCACATTCTCCATGCTGGGAGATCAAAATTGCCTGCGTCAAAACTAGAAAGCCATTCCAAATAAAAGCTAAAGTGAGGGTATTTATTCTGCCGTGTGAACGGTTTTAGTTTCTTCCTCCGCTTCGTAAAATGCTTCAATTCACCATCCAGCCGCTGCAGGGTAAGCAGTCAGGTTCACGGGCTGTCCCAGTGGCGGGGAGCAGCGCCTCGGGAAGACAAGACCCGATGATGCTTGACGCCAAATTGAAGCATGCATATTATCGTGATATGCAGGAAAGTATTCAGACCCCCTTTTGCACTCTTTTTTATATTGCAGCCATTTGCTAAAATCATTTAAGTTCATTAATTTCCACATTAATGTATACACAGCACCCCATATTGACAGAAAAACATTTAATTGTTGAAATTTTTGAAGATTTATTAAAAAAGAAAAACTGAAATATCAAGCAGCCGTAAGAATTCAGACCCTTTGCTCAGTATTTAGTCGAAGCACCCTTTTGAGCTAATACAGCCATGAGTCTTTTTGTGAATGTCCCTGCAGCTGAAAAACACACCCACAGCATGATGCGGCCACCACCATGCTTCACTGAGGAGAGGCTTCCGTTGAGCCACTCTGCCATAAAGCCCCGACTGGTGGAGGGCTGCAGTGATGGTTGACTTACTAGAATTTTCACCAATCTCCCAACTGCATCTCTGGAGCTCAGCCACTGTGATCTTTGGGTTCTTCTTTACCTCTCTCACCAAGGCTCTTCTACCCCAATTGCTCAGTTTGGCCATACGGCCAGCTCAAGGAAGGGTTCTAATCGTCCCAAACGTCTTCCATTTCAGGAATATGGAGGCCACTGTGCTCTTAGGAATCTTAAGTACAGCAGAATTTTTTTTGTAACCTTGGCCAGATCTGTGCCTTGCCACAATTCTGTATAGAGCTCTTCGGGCAGTTCCTTTGACCTCATGAATCTCATTTGCTCTGACACGCACTGTGAGCTCTAAGGTCTTATATAGACAGGTGTGTGGCTTTCCTAATCAAGTCCAATCAGTATAATCAAACACAGCTGGACTCCATGAAGGTGTAAAACCATATTAAGGATGATCAGAAGAAATGGACAACCCCAGAGATAAATATATGAGTGTCACAGCAAAGGGTCTGAATACTTATGGCTGTGTGAATATTTCAGTTTTTCTTTTTTAATAAATCAGTAAAAATGTCAACAATTCCGTTTTTTTCTGTCAATATGGGGTGCTGTGTGTACATTAATGAGGAAAAAATGAAATTAAATGATTTTAACAAATGGCTGCAATATAACAAAGAGTGAAACATTTAAGGGGTCTGAAAACTTTCCGTAACCACTGTACGCTTGAAGTGTCGATGGTCAATGTGTCTTGCAATTCACAGTTCTCGCCGCTAGCTAGCTGCCTCCTTCACCAATGCACGAGCCGCTAATCCCAATTTGGTTGTCATGCCAAGCGGATGCGGCGCTGGCTCAAACCAGGGCGTAACCTGCTAATCATTCTATTCCAAAAAAATAGAATTCAATTAATTCTATTTAAATTCCTTAAAGTGGAAGTAAGAAGATATCCATGTTTTGTTTCTAAATACAATAAATATGTTTGCAGATCAGAGCTGAAAACATATACAGACTTATAACAATATAGTGCTGAATTGTTGAGCTATAGCTTAAGCATCTTTTTCACCGTCTGAATTTTCCTGATTATGTGGGTGGGGCTAAAACACAGCCCTGTGATGTTTCTAGAGCGAATTCCCTCCCCCACTATATAAGGACAAAGTTGCCTGTTCATTTGGCTATGCTGCTCAATTGGGAATTACCTGTACTTAGCTTCCATAATAAGGCCCATTTACCACTTCACCGTGCAGTTAGCAAGCTAACGATGGCTACACCCCGAAAATGCGTCTTCGCTGGATGCCTCAATTTTACAGAACAGCTCGGTGACGTTATTTAAGCTACCAAAAAATTAGGAAATAAAAAAGTGATGGATTGACTTTTCAAACACACGCAGTAGGCAAGCTGAGCATCAACACCACCACCCGACTCTGCAGTGTGCATTTTACGACGGAACTTTCACCAGAGACAAATTGGCTTCGTGGATAACTTCGTACTAGTGAATGGGGCAGTGCCGACTGTCTAACTACCTGGGCTTCCTCCTACCGTCCCACTGTCGTCAGGTGCCGTGTACGGCTGTGTCATTATGTCACCGACAACGAGGGCAATTTGACTTGTGTGCTAATTTTGATGATTATAGTCCACAATATACATCCATCCATTTTTTCCGAGCCGCTTATCCTCACAAGGGTCGTGGGCGTGCTGCAGCCTATCCCAGCTAACCATTCAATTTTTAAGTTGAGCCTCCTAACGTGATTTTACATCGTACAAGCTATCACCCCCTCAGTACGTTTGTTTCCTTTTGGCGCATCCATTCGACACGCCCACAGCATCTGAGAGCTGAGAGGTGGCCCTTATTCAAGTTTTGAAGGCTGATTTTATATATTTAGTGATTTATTTATTTATTTTTAATTAATTCAAATTTGGTAGGCTTGTTAGTTACATTACTCTTCTGTGCAGTGTGTCGTATTTACATTACATGTTTTGGGCCTGTTTAGTGCCACTAACATCCTTCTGGAGGATTATCAAATAACAGGTGAATCATCTCAACACTTACTTTAATTGATAAAAACATTAACTAACCTTTAATGTACCAATGTTACCATTTGAATCACTTTTATAAGCACATATTGGTGATGAAAAGCATCACTTGTGTCACTCTGCACTTTATCTCTATACTCGGCTGACACTGACAGCAGTACTACTCCTACTGACAAGAGCATCATCATACATTATTACAGTTTTACAAGGCATGAAGTTAAATCAATATTCTACTGTGATAGGTTTTCCTTTTTTTACAATTCAATAGTAAAATAAAGATTTGTTCTTCATATGAATTCATCATAACACTTAGGCCTGGCCAACAGGAAAGAGTTGCTTATTTGTTGGCTAGATCCTATGTTGTGTTGGTCATACTGTAGAATAATAAATCTCTTGTGTTTTGTGACTAATGCCGAAGATAAACTTCTGAAAAATTGCATGCTAAATCGCAATTGCAATATTTGTTTAAAAGAAACATACAAACAAAAAATTGCAATTAAGAGTATTTTCCCAAATGGTTCAGCCTTACTCCTGATAGATGACTAGGTAGTTGTAATTGGGCCCACATCGTTATCGGCTTATTTCCCAGTGACGAGGACTGGCTAACTGTGGCATAAGGTTTAGCCACATGAGATCTTGTGGCTAACTACACACAAGTGTGGCAAGGAGATTTTATATTGTTTAGCCACCTTGGAAGAGAGGTTTCATGACCCAGTATCAAAGTGATTTGAACCCAAACTAGCGAAAACTTTGTTAAAACCATAATGTCATCAACTGGTAGCTATGCTGGTTATCGCAACATACACGGGGAGTCCGCTAACTTGGTTTCTGAGTTTGGTCATGTCACATTTGTGACATAAGTGCAAGAATTAATTTCGGTGGACAGCAGATGGCGATATTGCCAAACGTGGCAGCCCCTGAGAATGGATGAAAATGAATAATTCTCTTTAATTGTTATTCCTCAAACGCAATATTAATCATACTACTATGTTTAGAACAGTGGGTGCACATTTTATTCTTGCAAAACACTTTGCTGAAATTGGTGTGCCTGTAAATGTTAGTACCTGTTGGTGCTGCTCCTCAGTGAGATCTCCTTGCTGAATCAGCTGTGCTGTCGTCACACCTTGAAGCTGCTGATGGGAGCCAGAGGGAACTTGGAGGACCTGACCCAGCATCTGCCCTGGTTGCTGACCCTGAATCTGCACCTGATTTTGGACAGTGAAATCACAGTGCAATATGATAAAACTGAAAGTGACAGAAGAAAAGACAAATCTAACAAACCTGTACAATCTGATGCTCTGCATTCTGCTGAGTTGTTGACTCTTGGATCTGCTGTGGCTGAACTTGGACCTGAACCTGTACAAAAACAGAGAGCTCAGATCTGAAAGCATAAGCACCCCCCACCCATGAGGTTAAAATATGTGCCGTAGCCATCAGACTTACCGGACAAGCTAGTTCCAGAAGCGACCCTGCCACTTCAGTGCTGTCTGTGTAGATGCAATTCGCCTCTTGCTGGTACACCATCGTCGTAGTGGTGGTTGTAACATCTCCACTTTGCTGGCTAAACTCCTGCAGTGCATCTGGACCCTTACTGGCCAAGGACTCTAGGAACTCCTTCATACGATGCTGGGGGATACTCCGAGCTTTCTGCCGCACGAGCTCCTCATAGGAGCTTGAGCCATCCAGGGAATTATTCATTGCTGCCAACACTTCTTTAAAAGAGAAGCTGTGGAAAGAATCAGACTCATGATAATGTTTATTGGCCAAGTATGTTAAAATACTTTTGACTCTGGTTTTTGGCATCGCTCTAGTACTAATACTAGCTAAAAAGACAGTATAACAAAATACACATTTAGGAAATATATGAGGTGTGTCAGAAAGGTTTACAAAAGATATATTTAAAACAAACTATGGGTTTTCCCCTTCAATATGGACCAGACAATCAAGAAGCATGTTAGACAAAGGGATCCTGAGGGATATGCTTCATTTAGCGTGAGAGGAGAGGCGAGAGTTGTGGCAGAACAACTCAAAGCTGCTTCACCATGACAACGCACCAGCTCATAACAGCCTAGAGCATCTTCCAGCTCTTGGGCGAGCAGAACATCGCCATGGTGGCGCAACCTCCCTACTCAGGTGACCTTGCACTGTGAGATCCATTTTTTTTCTCCTCGTTCCCAAGCTCGGGGGGGGGTCATCAAGGGGACCTGTTTTAAAGACGTTGACGACATCAAGTTAGCCATGACGATGGTGCTGCAGAAGATTGTGGAAGAATCGCTCCAGAAGTGCATGAAGGTGTGAAAGAGAAGGCTGGGAAAGTGTGTTAAAGGCTTCTTTATACTCTCGCAGATGGCGACCGCGCTGACGTCACTGCGGCTATCCTACGTGCAGTTTGCCTTTATACTCGAGCGCAACCCACACACGCAGTTTTGAAAATGTGCTGCAGTTCTCCTCCAAGTCGGGGGTGTCGCTACGACTGGTATTGGTTAGGACACCACAGGGTGGAGTTTCCTCTGCATTTTTTGGCCATTTCCGGTAGCCGTTTTTCCTTTCCTTTCCGTAACAAGGAACAAAGCAACATCAATGGCAACTGTGGAACAGTGTCTGCTAGAACAAATGGACCTAGATGACCAGATGATACGTTTAAATATGCTGCAAAATCGATCAAGAAGGCGACGACGTAGGTGGCATGTCGAACCAAGAGGAACGATGAGTACGTCATCACAGCATATGACTAAAACGGACCAGAGGGCCAGCGCGGGCCAATGCGTGTCGGCCGCGCGAATGCGGGAGTATAAAGTAGGCCTTAAGACTCCAGGAGGATTACTTCAAAGGTGAAAAACTTGTAGGGTGGATTTGAAACATATTTTGTGAGACCAATGCCGGAACTTTTCTGACACACCTCGTACACAACTGTGAATACAACTGACTCATTAAGCCAGGGGTGGGCCACATTGTAGTGAGGACTTCCCTCGGAGGGCCCTCATTTAAATTCTTCTAAATTTTGTTTTTCCTTTTTATTTTTTTTTTGGGGGGGGGGGGGGGGGGTAAACCCGAAAATGCTCAGCGGTGTTTTATCCCTGCTTATTCAAGAGTTTTGGGGCATTTAAGCAAAAATAAAAAAAAATTGAAGATTTTTTTTTTTAATGCAATTATGAGTGTCAATTATCCACAGATTTTCAGTATTTGTGGTCCAGCCGAGTCCCTAATCCCGCCGAATAGCGAGGGTCCAGAACAAATTGAGGGATAAGTAGTTTTGACATCAGAAGCCTATGAAGACATGTTTTTCAACAATACAACTTGCAATATCTCAACATTATTACAAGTGAAGACAATTTCTAATTTTGATATTTTTGCAAGAAACATGAAATCGACACACATGATTTGGTTTCGTGGGCCACATAAAATGATGTGGCAGGCCGGATCTGGCCTCCGGGTCACGAGTTTGACACCTGTGCATTAAGCGATATAAAGTGTACAATAATGCGACAATTGAGCAACAACATAATTAGGACTGTCACTATCGAATATTTTAGAATTGATTATTCTATCGATTAGTCAATCGATTAATCCAATAAAAATGTATTTTGCATTAAGGTTTATTGGGAAATCTTTTTTGCTGATTGCCATTTAAGAGATTAATGCTGTTTATTTTGTATTGTTTAATAATGAAACAAAAACAAATAAGCATAATCACACAAGAGGGAGTGATGTACTCGCCAAACTTTTTGAAACAGTTGAAACTACTTCTTGGGTAAACTACTACTTGGATAATGATTAATGCGAAGGGATACTAGTTTGATACACTTCCCAGGCTGCATCAGGTTCATCCATCCATCCATCCATTTTCTGAGCCACTTATCCTCACAGGGTCGCGGGAGTGCTGGAGCCCATCCCAGCTGTCATTGGGCAGGAGGCGGGGTACACCCTGAACTGGTTGTCAGCCAATCGCAGGGCACACATAAACAAACAACCATTTGCTGTCACTGGTACTATGTACTAAGGCTGCAAATAAATATTTTTTGTAATAAATTAAACTGACTTATTTTCCCCATAAATTTATTATGATTCAGATATTGGCTTGGTCTGAAACATTTCAGAAAATAGGGGAAAAAATGTTGATCATTGTTTTCCAAAAATGTTTGCAAAATTGAAATCAGAGGATTTGGACAATTTTGCTGAAATCAGGATTTGGACAATTCTAAGTTAAACAATGGCTCTAAACGATTAATCGATTAAAATAGTTGTCAATCAATTTGATGGCAGATTAGCCGTTGATTAATCGATTGTGACACCTCTAAACATAATGAAGATCAGTGAAAGAGCTACAACGTTGAATATTTCAAAAGGACTAACTATCAGGACCTATCAAAAATAAATGCGGAATCCCTACCATGACAAACAGATTTGCAGCTCACTGTCCTGTGGCATCTCAAATAGATAGTATGATAATACGAAAGGGTTAATTCTGAGTGCGTGTAGACGGGCTGGGGACAAAAGCGCGCTAACTTTCCAAATCGGCCACATCAGCCATTGAAATATATGTTTCAATGAACAGTTCCCCTGAGCAGTTATTTCTCACTACTAAACACATCAGAGCTCTACGTGATATTCTTGCAGCTGATTACACAACACATCAGCTCAGCCAACAGTACGGCTAACTAGCCGCATGTTGCTTGCTATAGACAGCCGGAAATTGCGAGGTATGGTGCGAGGTCAGCCGTAAAAAGTAGCATTTACAAGTGGCTCCTAACACAAAAATAAGTGCGTATGGTGGTTGCGACAAGTCTATGTTACTAACGCTACACCTACTGTGTTTTGTGTTAGCTGCGCCGCTAGCAGGGAAAGGGTTGCAGGCTCGATAGCATTAGCTACCTCTCTTCCTCCTCAACGGTGCTGAATCTGGGGCCGCCAACTCTCTTTTCGTCAAGCAAGAAAATGTTTAATGTTGTCTGTCCTTGTAGATTAGGTTCCCTCTTTTTACAATTTCCTTTATAGCTGGAGGCAAAATTGTTTTCTTTTTCTTGACTACTTATATTTCGCTGGGCGCCATTTTACAACAGTACCTCCAGACCAATGGGCAGGCGATTTGTTAACCTGCCATGCTCTCGCGGGATTCCGAATGCATGTTCTCGCGAGGACACGAACCGTGAGAGTGTTCGTTAAAGACGCCACACGCTGAGTGGCCGGGCGGCACAAACGAGCAGCTAGATAGCGGTCGACCTTAAAAGGCCGATATTCCACACACTCCTTCTTAGTGGTTCGCTGCCTTCTCAAGGTTTTAAGGTCGTCTCATTGAGATCCGGGGACAATTCGAGTGGTGTCAGACAAGTTCTGGGCAATGGAGAGTTAATTCCCACCAAGTTTTTTTTGTGCTTTGTTTCATGAACAACATTTTAACCCAAAAAAAAAAGGGGGGGGGGGGACGCAACAACAACAAACTAAATAGAAGATTTCCAATAGGAACGAAGTGCTTGGGTAGCAGCAGTTTGATTTATTGATTTAATACATTGTTTATTTTTCCGACTTTTGTGTTCAGTTGTGGTTCTTGGCAGTCTCGGGTGTATTAATTTTGCCATTTGAATTATTTCGTTTGTGGCTATCCACTGGTCCTTTGATGGAATGGATACTTACCCTCATTCCTTGTTATTTTTTTAATTTTCATTTTTTGCAACTATTAACATTATTTTAACCAAATATTGTATTCACCCCTTAGTAGTTTTCATCCCAATAGTAGTGTCCTGAGAATTAGAGATAAAGAATATCAGGGCTACATTGCACATTGTTTTTATTTTAGTTACACAACTGGTTAATTCATTATAATTACAAATACAGTTTAAAATTGCATGAATTATTTGATTATTAAAATAAACTATTTTACATACACATTTTAACTTTGTTTTTATTACCTCATCTATAAATGACCTGGCCCATCTGTTGCTTTTAGATATCAAATGTGGCCCCTGAGCACAAAATTTGCCCACCCCATGATGAAAAATTCAGATTGCATGGGTGTTTAATAAGTTATATACTCTTGCAATTTGCAACAAATACAACACATAATTAAATTCATATTTTTAAATGGATAAATTACAATCATTTAAGTTAATTGACACAACAATATTATCTTTGTAGCACAATGTTTGATATACAGTAGCTCTGTAAGGAGTCAGGCTTTGGAACCGCAGGGTCACGGTTTGTTTGCACATACTTTTCACTCTGACACGTCTCCTTACACACCTGCATGTGTTATCGGGTTCTTCGAAACACAGCAGTGAGGTGAATTACCCCTTGATGGGTTATGATGACTATTAAAAATTCCAGTACATTAAAAATGGCATCTCATTAGGTTCATGTATGGCTTGTGAGAATATCTGTTAGTTATTAAAAAACAGACACAAATGGCTATTTTCTAATAAATTAAAATTTTCCCTGATACACGAGAGCACCCTCTGTGACATAAAAGAAATGATGCTTTGTGATAGCATCATGTATGTGGACAGCATCTCCTCTATGTCATTCAAGAGACAACAGTATAAAATTCAGGTACTGTATTACGGTATGCGTTGCAGCAAACAAAGAGGTAACAATAAGCAATTACAAATACCGGTACTCGTAATTTCACACTGACAATACAAAGTGTGTTACTAAAGATCCGATACTAATGTACTTCAAGTCACAATTTTGGAGAATAGAGCAGAAATAATTAGATTCAAAAAAATATTTTCCAATTGAGATGCATGTGGAAGAACATGGTTTCCCTAATATTGTGTGATTTATTTCAATCTTAATGAACAAATGTGGTTGTTGGCTTTATCTATGATGTGATGCAAATGATTTTGGCATGTATCTGTGGGCTCTTGGGAAGCAGGTCACGTAGCTTGATCGCAATCACACACTTAAATCTTCCCCGGGTCTTCTTTGAGAGTAACTGTCCTGTTGAAGACCAGCTGCAATGACAAAGACGCAAATAAGAGGCCACACATAATTCAGGAAAGATAAATTACTATCCCATTTCTATTATGGCTATTAATGTACTGTATACTATTTTCTAATATTTAGTATGAGGCAGCTGTTTAAATGTACCTTGTCTGCAGTGCTGTCAGGGTCCAGGCAGAAGTAGCCAACTCTTTCAAACTGGAATTTGTCAAGAACTTTTGCTCCCTTGACAGAGGTATCAACTAAGGCACTGGTGATCACTTGCATAGAATTCTAAATTTGAGGCAGAATATTTTTTTTCTTCCATTAAACAATAACTACAATCCAAAGATATGAAATCAAGAAAGCACCATCTAAGCATGAGAGCGACTTACTGGGTTGATGTCACTCAGGAAGCCATTGGGCACCTCAGCTGGATCCTCAGGATGTTTGTGTAAGAATCTATAAAGATGGTGAGATTAGAACATTAATATCCATTCTTTGTAATATACAAATTAAAAAAAAAATTCTAATTTCTGTGAAAAAGGTCAACTATGACACTGTTGTGGTATTTTGGATATTTGAATGGACAGTGATGACATTTTCCCATTTTACTTCTGTGACTTACTGTTATGTGTCGGACGTTTGCATCCTCTTTTTCCTATAAATTCATATTTTGGGCTAATTCGCCGTTTTAACATGGTTTCTAGTTATACTACTAGAAAGTTACTACATGCTCTTGTCTATTAAATGTACCATTATTTCTCTATAATACACGAGTATAACGTGACCCCCAAATTGAGGAAAAAAATCAGGAAAACCCATCTTCCTATGTATATAATGCACACCCATGACTTTCTGTCCATTGATATATTAATATGCAATAAATGTTAGCAATTATCCCCTCCTAATTTGTTTTTCTAATTAAGTTTTATCATTATTATTATTAATACAAAGGTTTACTTGTGCTTTAGTATTGTATGTATCACTGTAGCATACCCTAGTGTTAACCACTGTGGCTTTCCAGAGGTATTTTCAACTGACCATTGGCACATCAGCCAGCTTGCACAACGTACTGAAAGCTAGAGAGCTCATGTGCACAGATAACACCTTCACTCCTGGTGCAAGATAATAATGAAAAATAGTTAAGACACAACAAAAGATGCAGGGAATAAACACACCTAAACTCAATTAACAACTATTACAACTATTAATGGGATTAGGGGACTAACTGATTTAGAAAAGCATTTTAACAACTACACAACGGTGTGAGGCACATTTGGACATCCTCTGACAGCAAGCCGCCACGGTGACGTCATCGTTAAAATATGGCGACTCGCTATCAGAAGATTTCCCAAAAGCAATTGTAATTTAATAATACATCTTCTCCCAGTAATTTAAACAGAATTCCACGCTGGAGGTGGGACATCAAGTCGAGAGGTGGGACTTCCACGCTGGAGGTGGGACTGACACCCTAATTCGTCACAGTAATAACGTAATCTCATAACATGTAATGAGTTACTCCCCAACAATGCTAATTACCAAAACATTATCACTGATATAATTCACACTTCTCTCTTATCCCTGCTGCAATCCCTCTCCCGTCACTATCTCAACCCAAACAATTGAGACAGATGGCTGCCCCTCACCGAGTCTCGGGTCTGTTTGAGATTTCTTAAAAGGGAGTTTTTCCTTTCTTTTTGCCAATAGTGTTTGCTTATACAGGGGTTCATTTGGCCTTTATGTACAAGGAGTGTGGTTCTCAAACTGCTCCATATGAAAAGCGCCCTTGAGATAACTTGTTGTAAATTGGAGTTATACACTAAAAATCTAATTGAATTGAAAATGTGTTCTCTGTGAATTCAATCAATCATGATAGTAAATACAGCAAGTACACTATTGGTAAGACACAGTTGACAGCTTTGCAGCACCCAGATACAATTGCGGGAAGTATGTGTCTTGCTCAAGAGTTCTGCTCTGTTTTCCAGTCTTCCCTCCATGCAGTGGATATAAAATGTCTACAACACCCCCCCGATCAAATGCCAGCTTATTGTGCTATTAAAAAAAAATAATCAGATCAAGTAGATAATTCAAAACTCGTTCCTCCATTAATGTGACCTATAGTCTGTACAACATTTTATCTTAAAGAGGTGAAATTTTAAAAAAAATGAAATAATGTGGTTGCACAAGTGTGCATACCCTCTTATAACTGGAATGTGGCTGGCTGTGTTCTAAATTAATCAATGACATTAAAAACGCACCTGCCACCATTTAAAATACCTGACAGTCCCTGCTTTCTAGCAGAAGCTTTAAGGTTTTGTGCCAACAGTGAATGCTAGTGGGAACTGTTTATAATCCCCTCCCCGTTGCCTAAGTCCCCAGTTCTACGTGAATAAAAACAGTCACAAAGTATGATGCTGCCATTACCATGCTTCACTGTCGGTATGGTGCTCTTTTGGTGATGAGCAGATCAACCTTGGTTTCATCAGACCGTAACAAAATCTCCCAAACACACATGGGAAAATGAGTTATAGTCTGATGATTATACAGGTTATAGGTCGCATTAATGGTAGCAAAAGCTTTGAAATGATTTATCTTGGTCTCATTTTTCAAGATGTGGGGTGTGTAGACTTAATATCCACTGTAAGTAATGTTATGATTGACAACTTACAGTCTCTCGTAGATGCGCACTTCACACACAAGTGGCTGGCTGACCCAGTGGATGAAGGCCTTTGGTTTCTCTGCTGTATTAGAGCTGCAACAGCTCACCTCCAGTTCCACCACTTTACCCTGAGCATCCTGGACCAGAGCATGTGTTTAGAATAGGAGCAGACACTACCAAAAATGTTCATGTCAAAGTCAAACCTCCCGAGTCGTACCTTGATGACCTTCTTTACAGAGATGACATACCCGGCATGCCTTAAACCAACGGGCTGTTCTGGGGTCAGACGCTTGTAGCCTTTCTCCATCACCTGAAAATAAAAGTCCACCATCATTATCTATCTACAGTTAGAATTACTCTGCAATATTTTGTGTGTCAAACCTCTCTGAAGTCACTTTGTTCGATGAATATGGTGCTTTTAAATGGCACCGTGTGGCTGCCCTTGGCCTCATTAGCAGGGAAGTCTGGCACTCGTACTTCTGACTGAGAGAGGAGACGACAGAACCGAATAGCAAATCCTCAGGCACGCTATAAGGTAGTATTGGGTCACCTGAACATTTACACTAATGAAAACGGAAAAAAGTAGTGCCTTTCGCCTTTAGTAAGAATATGACGCATACATTTGAGCCCTCAGGAAGGTTTACTATGGTGACTTTGAGAGGTTCCAGCACAGCCATTGCTCGTGGGCCTGTCTCATTGAGCACATCCCTGACGCACGCTTCCAGAAGATGCGGCTCAGTTGTCGTCTGGGAAACCGTAACTCCCACCTACCAACGCACATCAGAAACTAATGCATTACTAACGAATTACAAGTGACTATTTAGCCAGTCCTCCAGTCATCCTGGTTACCCGAGCACAGAAGTTGTTGATTGCCTCTGGCGGGAAGCCTCTCCTCCTAAGTGCGGTCAAAGTAAAGAGGCGAGGGTCGTCCCAGTCTCTGCAATTAGACAGGATATATCAAAGTGATGTTTTTTTTAAATGACGACTTGACACCATGTTGTAGCATGAATACTTAACGTTAAAATAAATAGTGATGCACGTAATGTTTGCTTTGTATGTCATCTCCTCTGTTTATCTGCACAGTGGTGCCTTGTCAAGTTGTCAAAGTTTTATTCATTCCGTGACCGCCCTTCCTCAGAACTGAAAATACTAATATCTCAAATCATCTTTCACCATTGGAAATGCCATTAATCTGTACTAGCCCCCCATTAAACACCAACAAAAAATGTTTAAAGATGTTTTTAAAGAAGAAAAACAGCACTCTCCATTATGGTGCTTTATAAAAACATACAGTAATAACATAATTACATTGAATGTAGAGAATTAAACAGTTTGGGCATCATGATTTCATGCACTCATTGAGAGGCTCCTTCTGGTGTGTGCGACCTGTCCATCAGGGAGCAGTATGATACATGCATATATGCAAAGAGGATGGTCACAACTGATTAGTAAGCTGCAGCATTTATTAGTTGTTTTTCGCAAAGGTAAAAGAATATGTCTCGAGTATTGTCATAGACATTCGACATGTGTTGCTGTACCAATTGTGTTCACTATCTGTTGCTTTAAAGCAGTGGTAACCAACCTTTTCAAGCCCAAGATCACTTTTTTTTCCCCCATAGAATGTAAGCTGAGACCTACCACTACATCTTCAGAAAAAGGCACAAGCACACGTAAAGCTGTTATCACATTTATTTTTTTTCTTCACTATCGGACAAGCTGCAGCTGCTAGTTGTGTAGTTCGTTGCCATCAGTCAAACCAAAAAAAAAAATAAAAAAAAAAAAGGAATACAAAAAAATTCAGCCAAAACTCTGGTCACTCTTAAGTATTCTACTTGTTTTTACTTTAAATGAGAAATATTGACTGTTTAGGTTTTTGGGTCCAGCCAACTGCTACAGATGTGAAGTATGAGGGGTGATTGAAATGTTTGTGGCCTATAGTAAATATAAATATATATATTTTTTGAGACAAATTTAAACATTTATTTTTCAACGTACTCCCCTTGTACAGTGAGTTTACACACTTAAACACAGGTGACATCCTCCATAGTCACCTGATTTGGCTCCCTCAAATTACTATTGATTTCCGAAGATGAAAAAAAGAGCTAAGTGGTCAACATTTCGCAACAGATGATGTCATTGATGACGTAGTGGAGTATTTGGGGGGCCAACACTCAAGCTTCTATGAAGAGGGGATCTGTACTCTCAACGACCGCTGAAATAAGTGTGTACATTTACAAGGGGACTACGTTGCAAAAAATGTTTCAATTTGTCATTTAAATTTAAAAAAATATAATAATACATACATAAATAAATCACCCCTCATAAATACACGCATGAGTAAGCCTGCATTTGTTCAATTCCTAGGTCAAAAGTATAATTTAACTCAGGGCATCTGCAGATACAAAATTCTGATCCGACGTGGCATTCATTTTGTCAACAAAAAAAACTAAGAAGAAAAAACAATGAAACCTTTTGCCATTCACCATTTTACCTGACCACTCCCTTCTCCACTAGTTTAATGATCTTCCTTTTAGACACGACAGTATAGGTGAGGTTCAGGCGGCCATATTCCCACTGAACAGGGCAGTACACATCCAGAGCATTACATAACCAGTAATATGATGACCGCCTGCCAACAAAATACAAGCAGTGGGCGACAAATTATTTTAGTGTGTCTACAAGAAGGGTAATGAATGATAGGGAAAAAAAAGCGATCAATGTCTACCTGGCCTGGAACTCTTTGGTGCAGAGTGAATGTGTAATATTTTCAATGGAGTCACACAGACAGTGGGTGTAGTCATAAGTGGGATAGATGCACCTGAAGAGAAATGTTCAGGAATCGGGTATAGTAGTACTGAAATTTCATCCGAGTGGTGAAAAGAACAGCTATTGAGACAACTGGCCTACCATTCATCTCCTGTTCGATGATGTGGCGTGTATTTGATTCGGTATGCCACGGGGTCCAATTTCCCATCCTCCATGACAGTCTTCATCCTGAGTGTAATCTCTCCCTCAGCAAACATCCCCTTTTTCATCCTCTTGAACAAAACCAGCGATTCTTCAATTGGACGGTCTCTCCATGGTGACGGAGGGGTATTGTGGCCCTTCAGTTCCTCCCCCTTCTGGTGGCACACATATGCATGACCCCTGGAAGACAATGGCAGGAATGAGACATCTTTCATCCTAAATGTGCTGTGGAAAACACACAGTCGTCGTGCTCACCTGCGAATAAGATCCAGTGCAAGATCGTACAGTTGCTGAAAGTTGTCTGAAGCATGCGTAACTGCATACGGCGTGTAGCCTGTGCAAGACCGTAATATACAGTACTATAGTTGACATACAAAACTTGTAAATGTAGAAAAATCACCAACTCACCAAGCCACTCCACCATGTCCTTGATGGCAGTGAAGTATTTTTCTTCCTCCTTCTCTGGATTTGTGTCATCATATCTCAAGAAACATATTCCATTGTTTGCCTGGGAAAGAGTTGACGTGTAAAAGGAAGCCGTGATTCTATATAGCTGCCTTGAGTGGAGCTTAAGAGACATACCTTTGCATAACCAAAATTAAAGTTAATGGCTTTGGCGTGTCCAATGTGAAGGATACCGTTGGGCTCAGGAGGGAAACGGGTACGCATCTGCGAGAGTTGAGACATCAGGCAAATTTTGCGAGTTTTTTTTTTTTTTTTTGCTTCTTGTCTACATGTGATCTCACCTGTCCACCAAAGCGCTCCATGTGCTTTTTGAGCAAGTTCATAGTGTTTGGTGTAACCACATATCCCTCAGTTTTATAGTTCTCTCCTGCATATCAGTTGATCAGAGAGATAAAATATTGCTACTTGAGTTTGGAAGAAGTTCACTCTCATTTTGTGGTTGTTTCCATTTTCACCTGGTTTGTGGAACTTCAGGGCTTCTCCTCTGAGCTGCTCCAATAGTGACTTTCCCTCCACAGCTGTGGCCTCACCTTAACAACACAAATGGTAAAAAACAAAAAAAGTACACAAACAACACACTTAACTGCAGTCAGACAACCACTCCTGTCAACATGTCCAGCTTACCATTCAGTACCACCTCCTCTTTTTTCATCTTCACTTCATTCTCAGCTTTATTCTTCTGGGGCTTCATGGTATTTGGAGAAAGACAGAGAAAGAATATCAATGTCAATATGTCAATATTTGTTTTATTATAAAATAATTAAGATATCACTATTTTAAGCTCCAGAAAGGAGTTGGTTTGTTTAACTTGAATACTGTCAAGTGTGAAAAAAACGCTTGCCTAACTCGCCCAAACGGTAACAAAAGCTTAGTTTAGAGCTAACATTTGAAAATGACATTTGATTGTCATGATTGCTTAATCCACACTAACAAATTACTCGCTTTTTGAAAACAAATTCTGAAAGTTACCGTTTTCCAAGTTACCTTAGATTTCTTCTCTAGGTCAGCCTCTGTCTTGGGTCCTAAGAGGTGCAGGACCTTCAGAACCAAAGGCGAAGTCACATATGTTAGATAACATTTCATTCACAAGCCCAAAATGGAAGGCCTGTCACATGCTCCCAATATACCCTTTTACAGACCTACCTGCATGTCCACCTCATTTTTTAGAACTTTCCCATCAGCCCATTTTAGAGCAGAGCGCACATCTCCTGCAACAAACACCAAAACCACGAATTAGGCCTTCTATCTGTGCAGTGGTACTTGTTTCAGAAATATCTACAAGGCTAACTGAGCTTTCCTACCCATTAGCAGGCCCATGTTGAAGTGGTACCTCTCCTTTTCAAGCTGTTCTTTGTGCTTCTTGATCACAGACTCCACCTACACAATAATGCCCCATCCCTGAACAGTGCATATTAAAGCTTTAAAGTTGTTCATGTGAACATGTACTTACGGCATCTTCAATCTGCTCTGGTGTTATGACCACACCTACTCCGCAGGCTTCATTAAAATCACTTTCGTTAAGGGGATCCTGCAGGTGATTCTTTACAAAGTCCAAAGCAGCTGCAGATTCAGAAATGTTTTAGAATACAAACAGTAAAATGTGAAACGTCCATCTGTAGTGTGCAAGCAGTTTATGTGGACTAACATGAGGCAAGTCGTTGCCAAAAAGTAATGTGGATTGCTTACTCTTGTCAAATATCAATCTGGCCTGATATTGAAAGAAAAGTATCAGCGTATGTAAGGTAACTATTAATCTAAATAACCCTGCATGATTAACAAGGATGTGTGACTCATTCCTATGAGCAGTGGCAGACTTACCATTAGCCAAACAAGCAATTACCTGGTGCCCCAAGATTTCCAAGGGCCCTTAAACATCTCAAAAAAATTTTTTTTAATCTAAAGCAATTAGCAGGTGATTCTTTACAAAGTCCAAAGCAGCTGCAGATTCAGAAATGTTTTAGAATACAAACAGTAAAATGTGAAATGTCCATCTGTAGTGTGCAAGCAGTTTATCTGGACAAACATGAGGCAAGTAGTTGCCAAACAGTAATGTGGATTGCTTACTCTGTCAAATATCAATCTCCCCTGATATTAAAAGAAAAGTATCAGCGTATGTAAGGTAACTATTAATCTAAATAACCCTGCATGATTAACAAGGGTGTGTGACTCATTCCTATGAGCAGTGGCATACTTACCATTAGCCAAACAAGCAATTACCTGGTGCCCCAAGATTTCCAAGGGCCCTTAAACATCTCAAAAACTTTTTTTTTAATCTAAAGCAATTAGCAGGTGATTCTTTACAAAGTCCAAAGGAGCTGCAGATTCAGAAATGTTTTAGAATACAAACAGTAAAATGTGAAATGTCCATCTGTAGTGTGCAAGCAGTTTATGTGGACTAACATGAGGCAAGTAGTTGCCAAAAGGTAATGTGGATTGCTTACTCTGTCAAATATCAATCTGGCCTGATACTGAAAGAAAGATATCAGCGTATGTAAGGTAACTATTAATCTAAATAACCCTGCATGATTAACAAGGGTGTGTGACTCATTCCTATGAGCAGTGGCATACTTACCATTACCCAAACAAGCAATTACCTGGTGCCCCAAGATTTCCAAGGGCCCTTAAACATCTCAAAAACATTTTTTTTAATCTAAAGCAATTATTCTTTTCGTCTTGATTTACACGCTTAAAAACACATGGAAAAAAAGCGTAATCTATTATGATTGTTCCGACTACTCTCCCTCTCCGCTCTCATACAATGGACTATTGCATCTTGTTAGAGGAGAAGGCGATGCAGAGTTGTCGTCATGTTTTAACTTGTGTACACCATATGACCAAATAAGTTATTGTGTATTTCTAAGAGGAAATGAACATAATTTAAGTTTACATGCACTTTACCCTTTCAGTGTTTGTACACAACTGCAATATTGTTTTACTTTTCTACTCTATGTATACAAATAAGTTATGCGCACATTTTTATTTTTAGATGTTCTATTGCTTAAAAAATGTGATGTGACATATGACATTGTTACATGGCCTCAAAAATGAACTTTTCAAAATTAACTCTTATTTGTGTGTTATTAACTCCTTACTGAATCGATATCGAAAGATTTAAATCAATACCGAATCAAATCAAATTGCAACCCTAAAGAATTAGATATCAAATTGAATCGCAACCGAAAGAATCGAAATCGAATCAAATAGTGAGGTTCTTAACAAGACCCAGCCCTAGTGAGAAGAGTGATGCTTTTCAGTTATACATGAATACTCATTGAACATTAAAGTGGTCGAAATGGTAAACCGTATTAAATGTTCTTATCAATTATAGTAAAATCATTGAGCTAAATCACTTGTTAGATAATATTTCTCAAGAAGGATTGTAAGAACTGTATCGTTAAAGAACTTGCGTTGAAGTGAAAATAAACTTTTGTCAGTAGTGTAGTATGCTGTTGACTGGGCCCGAAAATGACTAAATACGCCCCTACCTATGGTTGGGGTGTTGCAGCATGTCACACACGTAAGGAATTACCTGCAAGCTGTTGCTCGGTGCTTATTTTGCGCTGAGCTATGTTTTCTGCAAGGAATGCCAGACGTTTTGAATCTTTGAGGCGAGAGGCCAGACTGTACAACAATGTACCCGTTACTTTGTCCACTTCTGTTGCTCCACTGACATTGCGAGCCTACGGAAACAATTGAAAGCCAACCAGAAATGATGAACAACGCAACTTGTGATCATCATTGACAAACACGATGTGATTTAAAAATAACAAACCAGCAGCATCATCTACAATAAATATGTTGACCCTCAAAACAGTGATGTTAAAGTGAAAATGAAAGCCCTGTCACCCTCACTCCAAAATGCGCAGCTGTAAGACACTCGAGTAAATAGAAATAGCTCCATATCAATGGAGTTATTAAATATGTATGTAGTTGAAAAGTTTGTTGTGGCACAAGAAGTGATCAGAATGCGTTGCTGTCACAGCTGTACTATGAGTACTATGAATACTATGAGTTCCACGAATAGATGTGGGGGTCAAACCTGAACGATTGCGCTCTTCAGGGTGGCAGTCAACGCTGCATTTTTCAGGGTTTCTTTCACTTTCTGCTCACTAAGCCCGATGGAAATGAAAAGTGTCGCTGTATCGTCCATTTTTCCACTTTTCCCCAACAGGTTCACGTGAACACAGACACAGCACCGCCGTAAAGGATCACTGCTTCGAAGGAGAGAGGGACAAATACTTCCTGTCTGCTGCAAAGGGGGAAGAAAAAGGGGGATAAATATGACCCAATTGAAGCAGCGGGTTTGGACGCTGTCAGCCAATCATTCAAAAGCAGCACCGCCTACTATAAAGCATACAGCCAATCGCAACGTTGTATCTTAAAAGGTTAACTAACCTCGAGCTAGAAATATTGCATCAGAAAGCGTGACGTTTTCCACTCATAATTATGAATTTAGGACCACAAACAATCGTTATCTAGTTTTAGATACAATTTGAATATGAAACACACAACACATTTTGGCTCTACAGAAAATTGTCTATGTAATGCATGCGGCTGTGTAACGCTGTACAAATTTTTTGTTGTCCATGAAACAAAACTTTCGCTAAAACCAAAGACTCAGTTTAAAAAATATATATATCCGGTTTGAGCTTCTATCCTTAGAATTTTACTATCTATTGTCTCAGTGACTCTTCATTTCAATTATGATTATTATTCTCTTTATTTGACGATTAAACAATGCTTCCCTTTACAAGTATGAAAACACGCCGAGGCCAATAAGACATATAGCTTCATGTTGATTAACACTAGTCATTTTATAATGACTCACCACTGATATAACACCAGAATGAATATTGTTTCAATTTGGGCATTTTTTTTAATGGGCTTTACCCCAAACTCATTACCTTAAAAATGTATTCATAGTAATGGTATGTTGAAAACACATTTGCGACGTGTCTTTTTCGATGTGGTCGTTTTTAATTTCAGATTTTTTGGGGGGCAGGGGGTCGGGTTAGGGTTACCACTTCCGGTATGGCGTCATCGAAGTTCCGCCGGCAGCCTGACTGTAAACAAGGGCGACAAAAAGAAGCCATTGGTTCCTTTCATCCTGATACGCGATTAGATGCATCCACGCAGGACACCAAATGCGTAAAGTTATGGCAACCCATGCAGTTCTGTCATCGGGAGTAAATACGTGGAGAGCGTTGCCCTGTGAGAAGTCAGAGCTGCGACTGGATCTCACGCTTGCTTGTGGGCAGTCGTTCCGGTATGTCAGACTAGACTGACACAGACACACACACAATGTATTTTATAATAGCAAATTCTCACTGCATACGATGTAAAAAAAAAAAAAAAAAAAAAAAAGCCCAACAAAGTGGATACAAAGGTTAATTATGTACCTTCTGCCATCTAGTGGAAGAGCATCGAATTGTTCTGCCTGTTACATGTCGCTGGCAGAGATAGATTGAACAAAGATTTTGTGTATTATTTGTATCCATCCATCCTATTTCTTTACCGCATATTCTCATTTGGGTTGCGGGTGAAATGGAGCCTAATCCCAGCTGACTATGAGCGAGAAGCGGGGTACAACCTGGACTGGCCTCTAGCCAATCGCAGGACACATTAAGACAAACAAGCATTCATATTCACATCCACAGATAACTAGAAGATAGAAACTTTATTTTTCTGATCCCGAAGGGTGACAGAAAATGATCTTTGACAGGGCTCACACATTAAAAAGTACCTAAGCAGAAGTACGCAGGAAAAATAAGTACAAGGACTAAAAGAAAAAATAAACCACTCACATTGATATTTTAAGGATAAGGCCCAGGTGCAAATCTTTATTGGATTATTGAATTTTGAAATTCCAATGGTCAATTGAGAGTCTTAAGTGAACGTAACGTGCATGTGTTTGGAATGCTGGAGGTAGCTGGACAACCCACAGAAACCCCAAGCAAGCCCGGGGAGAACGTGGACCCCACACAGCCTCCATTCAACCCCCAACCTCAGAAATGTGAGGCAGATGTGCTCATCAGTAACCACTCACCCATCGTGTCACAACTTAACTGGTAGTTTTGTAGAAAACCATCCATTCTGATTGTAATCAAGACTTCCCGAATTATCTTCACGACTAAGTCACTGAATATTTGCTGCAGTCACCTCTTGCATTGGAGAACTGCACAATTACTGCTTGTAAGAAATCCACCCTTTGCAACAATGTTCTCATAAGCACAAAGCTCTGGCAGTCTACCTTCAACATTTGGGCTTTGTCGGAATCACTTAATTATTTTAATAACGCTCATACTGTATATTTTCCCACAGCTGGAGAGAGACCGGAGACGGACACTGGACTGGAGTGATGGGAGGACGAGTGTGGACTCTTACTCAGACAGATGACACTTTGTGGTACCACGTTTACAAACACAAGGGCAGACACGTGCATGGAGAAGTTGGGGCTGGGAAGGGTGGTGTTTTCCTCAATGAGAAAAGCCAGGCACAGATGAAATGTGAAGGAGCCATGAAGAAGGAAGAGGAGAAGGAGGCAGTGGCCGTAAACCTCCAGCATGATAACGAGGACGACGCCATGCTGAGAGATTACTTCCAGCTGAATGTGAATCTGAGGGGTCTGTACAGGAAATGGGGAGCAGCAGACCCCCACTTCAAGCAAATTGCAGACATCTTCACCGGTCAGTGTATGCTTGCATGGTATCACCTATCAACAACTACTGACTCACATTCAATCTGCTTTGTATATTCTTTCCACAGGTGTGCGATTGCTCCGCCAGGACCCCACTGAATGCCTCTTTTCTTTCATTTGCACCTCCAACAACCATATTTCTCGCATCCAAGGCATGGTGGAGAGGTTGTGTCAGGCCAGGGGGAACCTGCTCTGCCAGCTAGATGAAACCTTGTACTACGACTTTCCTTCCTTGTTAGCATTAACAGGTGCAGTACAACTGATGTAACCCGCTAATATTTTACCCTTTGTGTTGTGCTAGTATACTGGTGTCAAACAGAATCTGTCCCACCCCAACATTTTTTTTGTGGCCTACTAAAGCAAATCAAGTGTGTCTACTTTATGTTTATTGCTAAATGGATTTTGGCAGAAAATCCATACAAAAAAATGCAATTTTTCTTCACTTTTTTACAGATATTACAAGCTTTTTCTTCATCAATAGTATTTATCGCTGGAGTTGGAAACCCAAAAAGGGCATGTTTTTTTTTAGCCATTTACATTGCATCATCAAAGAGAGCGAGCCATTTTCAAAACTTTATATTGGTAAATAATTTGTTTAAAATAAATAAATAAATAAACTGCCTATAAATAAACACGCACGTGGTGACTGACCAATATTATCGATTTGTGAAAAATATTAAATTGACCAAATTTGGACAAAGGAAGATTTTGGCCCAACATCGGCGATATGGCTGTTATTCTTTTCCATGACTTCCGATTTCAAACTTTAAAATTTGTTGTTACAGGCCCAGTAAACTCACCAAAAAATGTGTTGTTAGATTGTCGCACCACAGAGAAGAGTATTGTTTACAAGAGAGACAAATTTGAATGAATAAAAAAATCACAAAGTATGTGAAATCAGGCTTCAAAATGGTCAATAATTGATGGTCAAGAATTGAGACGTTCTTTCAGCTTCCAGGCGCTGTGGGCGTGTGACTGAATGCTCTGAAAAATCCGCACCTTGAAACTTTCCGCTGCCTATCAAATATGTCCCTTACCTCCTGGCTCCTAAACTGGGGTGTGGGATTCCATCCAGTTCACAGCTGCCTCGCTATGCGATGTGTTTAGGGGCAAACAACAGAGAGACTGTAGCCCAAATAACACAAAACACATTACATACACTTCAGGGAAGATGTGTGTTTTTTTATTTTTAGTTAATTGCCAGAAGTGGGTAGAGTAGCCAAATATTGTACTCAAGTAAGAGTACTGTTACTATACAATAATATGAAAAATATAAATTAAAAAATATATATATAAAAAGTATTCATCCAAATATTTGCTTGAGTAAGAAAGTACTCAATAAAAAAACTACTCAAGTAAAGAGTAACTTGTGAGTAACTTCAGATTTGTTATTTATTTATTTATTTATTTTAAATCAGAGCGTGAACATCTAATGAAATACAAAAATAATAATATATGGGAGTCGACACACACCTGCCACCATTTCAAAATTTAACTGCCCAAAAACCAACAACACATGCATTTGGACCTACAGAAACATTATTTGCTTTATTCACATGAATGACTTCATAAAGAAGCTGTTTGCTGACCAGACTTAAGTGATTGTATGTATGCGTGTGCGACACCATAGGGTAGGGCTAATGTTGCCATATCCACTGCCATAACAACAATAGAAACATCTGCAACTTACCGCAAGGTGTTGTCAGAATCAGAATCATCTTTATTTGCCAAGTATGTCCAAAACACACAAGGAATTTGTCTCCGGTAGTTGGAGCCGCTCTAGTACAACAGACAGTCAATTTACAGAACACTTTGGAGACATAAAGACATTGACAAAAAACAATTGTGCAAAAAGATGCAGAGTCCTCTAGCACTTAGAGCAGTTCGAATGACTAATATTGCAATAGTCCATTGCGCAAAGGGCGCTGAGACTTCAAGGAGTGTATGCGGTTTAAAGTGATGAGTAGTGCGATCATCTGGGACAATGTTGGTTGTGCAAATGTTACAGATACTCCTCAATCAGTGTGCAAATGGAGCAGATGCTACTCTGGCATGAGTGGCCAGTATATGCAAATAGTGCAGCATGGCGAGACAACTACAGTGAGTGCACGAGTAATACATAATACAAAAAAAAAAAAACTTTCTTCTAACTTTCTCAAGTTAGAAGTGGGCTGAAATATCAAAGTTTGGCCAGTCACAATTTAAGAGTTGCATGACAAAGCTGGTGTTTTTTGGAGTCTGTAAACACACTCGCGCGGCTGTTTCTTTTTTTTTTTTCACAAAATGAGTCATTTTAATTGAGTCACTGATGGTGTAGTGGTACACTCGCCTGACTTTGTCGTGGGCAGCGTGGGTTCAGTTCCCACTCAGTGGCGGTGTGAATGTGAGTGCGAATGTGCCCTGTGACTGACTGGCGACCAGTTCAGGGTGTAGTCCGCCTTTCGCCAGAACTCAGCTGGGATAGGCTCCAGCGTCCCGCGACCCTAACCAGGATAAGCGGTGTTGAAAATGGATGGATGGATGGAATGATTTTAATTGGCTCCCGAAGGTACGTGCACGGTCATGTGACTGCCTTGTGTCATTTGATTGGTGGACTTGAGTCAAACATCACTGTGGTAACGTTGGATTGGCGCAACAGGCGCCCTATGCGGAAGTGGGGGATGGATGACCCCCCCTTCTTGCGTCATAGCGCCCCCGTTTTTTATCCCCACCCCAAAAATCCGGCATGCTGAGATGGTGAAAAGGAGTTTTAAGATGTACCTCAACAATTTAGTACTAAATTACTCACAGTCTTTGCACATGTTTTCATGTAAGGAAGGAAGCTGGAGTACCCAGAGAAAAAACACACAAGACCAATTAAGTAATACTAATATGATCAACAGATGGGGAATGTCAACCCCCCAAATATTATTATTATTTTCAAATTACGTTTTACAAGTTGTAGGCCACATTGATGTGTCAAAGGTTTTGAAATAATTGATCTTGGTCTTGTTTTTCTTTTTCACAAAAACTTGGCATTTGAACAAGGCTATATATACTTTATATCCACTGTATGTGGTCTCATGTCTAACAATGTCCCTGTATACTGTATGTTCCACATCTAAACAAATGCTCATTTTCCATATTGCAGACAACAATATAGAAGCATGCCTCAGGGAACTCGGTTTTGGATACAGAGCTCGATTCCTGCAACAGAGTGCAAATCAGATTTTAGACAACCACTGTCACGAATGGCTTGAAGGTCTACGCAGTGTCCCATATGCGGAGGCCCGTGATGCTCTGCGGGCCCTCCCCGGGGTGGGCACTAAGGTACAGTAGAATGAATGATGAAGTGGTCTGTAGTGAACATCTAAACTGTAACTCAGAGTATGTGTGTTCCTTCAGGTGGCAGATTGTGTATGTCTGATGTCCCTGGATAAGGCAGATGCTGTGCCAATCGACACGCACGTGTGGCAAATTGCGAAGCGTGACTATAAATATACTGTTGCCAATGAACCCAAAAGCCTCACAGAAAAGCTTCACAAAGACATCGGTTCGTGTTCATGTGTCTCATTCGTCATATTTTGGAAGTATCCTCGCGGCGTTCCCCACACTCATTTTTGATAACACTTGTACACAGGGGATTTCTTCAGGAATTTGTGGGGTCCTTACGCTGGTTGGGCCCAGTCTGTAAGTGCAGCTATTGTTGAGCATCTCCATGCATTTTGTCCACTGTAACCACAGAGTGTCTTTTCATTATTCAGGTGTTGTTCTGTGCCGATCTCAAGAAATTCCAAAAGATGAAAGGAACCCCACATCTAAAAAGGGCAAAGAAAGAGTCCGACAGTGTAAGCATGGTAACATGCAAGAAACCAAATATTAACACTGTAAAAAAGGGCACTGTAAAAAACAGGAAACCCAAGTCTGCTTCTCAAAAGATGGGAAAGGTGTCTGTTAAGGAGGAGCGGGTAGTATAACGCACTTTTTTACATTGTACAATTTGATACCACCAGTTTGTTATAAAAAATTATAAAATGAGTAATTTTAGGGTATGATTCATGTAATCTCTCTTCTGTCGACTTTCCCAATGAATATACAAATTTAGCACTGTGCTGACTTTTTTTTTTTGTTTTTTTTAATAAATGCAGAGTATCACATCTCCATAGCACACATGATTATTTTATGCTTAAACATAAAGCCCACAAACTCAACTACACTCAGAAGTAGCCACGAGATGTCAGTATGCACTGGAAACTATTACCTTGTGTGTTAGTGTCACTGATCACATGGGTCATTTGCTTTATCCGGTCTATTAGTAGCAGTTATTCCCTGAGTTAAATGCATTCTGTCGGTATCCCTGGTATCAATACACCATGGCTTTTGTGTTGGTTTCCAAAAGATGTCAACATTGGGTGTCCTGCATCTCATTTATGTGTTTATATTGAATTCAGTGATTTGACAGTATCCCCGTGTTTATCAGCAGTGGTTTGACTGTGTCAGCGTGCCTTTTTACAGCAGGGATTGTTGCTGTCTCTTGTCACTGCTTTGGTCTTTGTGACAAAAACACTGGCCCCTTTCCCACATTAACAATATGCAGAATGCATATTCATGGCACACAAAGTTCTATTCCACCCTCAGCGGGGAATTAGGTGCATCCTGGATGTACATTTATGTTATGTTTATTTTCTGTCGGAGGCATTGTTTCTATGTTGCAGTGTGCAGCCATGTGTATTAATGAATATGTGAGTCAGCGTTCATGCTCACTCCATTTAAGCTGAACACGGGCTGGGGCCCTGCTTTAGGGCAGAGTCAGGCAAGAGAGGAGCAGCCGAGTGAGAATGGAGTCAAAAATGAAACAAAAAGGGAGGGTTTGGCGAATGTACACTGAGGGTGGGCACACGAATTTGAAAGGAAAGGCCACGTGCTACAACTTAACACGCAAGACTGCGTTATATAAGTGATGGATCTCAGCTTGTGTCCTGTCCTTGGTTGTGGCACGTCTCATCTACTTTGTCTTACTGTGCTGAATTACCTCAACAACAGGAGATGTAACAATTTCCCATGCCAGAAAATAGAGGAGGTTTTCTGTCTGTATCAATAAATAATGTACAATAGTACCTTCATTTACGAGATTAACTGTTACCGTGACCGAGCTGGTAACTCAAATTACTCTTATATCAAATTGATTATCCCCATTGTAATGAATTAAAACACTGTGTTCCAGTCCCGGGAAGAAAAAAAAACACCACCATGTTTTGTTACCTGTTTCTAATAAAAAACAAAAAGATAATGTAAATAAATAAACTCTTTTTCTAAATTCCTGTTATAACTTGCCAGTTACTTTCCACTGTAACGCGGTTTCCAGTTGACTACTGTTTGAGCTTATCAGTCAAGAAACATCGGCGTACACAACGGTCCCGGAGTGACTGATACCAGACAACCTAACTCCCATTGCACCCTCGCTATACATCTGTTCAATGACTTGAGTCCTCCAACGTTGCAGGCTCTGAGGGGAAACCCCGCTTAAGTATTTGCATCAGATTGATAGATACAACTCTATTGCAAATAACATTCAGTGAATACATACAACACTGTGTGCTCCAGTGATGCTGTAGAGCAGAGATAGACACCCCAATCATTATCTCTTAACAGCACTTGGGCACTGAACTGCAGCTACAACTGTTGCAATATTTATTTTTTTCACTCCGCTTGTGTAGCGGCGTATCTGAAGCTCGCTCGTGACTCAGATTTTGGCTCACAACACAAAGCATAAAAAAATCGATCAAGTAACTGCTCGTAGCTTGAAAATCTTTGAAGTTGGAGCACTCTTATAGGAACGGTATGCAGTTTTCAAACTACTAGTAAGATATCTGAATGTAGCCTCATTTCAGTTCCGGCCCTTATATTTTTAATTTTAATTGAGTGTACGTTTCATAAAATATACTTCAAACCGGTAACATTACGGGTTTGTCATGCTTGATAGTGAGGTGGGGGCGGGGGTGGTGAGTGAGTGAGGCTAGCTAGTTCAGTACTCTCCTTTAAGAATACTGAAATAAAATGCAAACATTGAAAATCGAGATACAGTATGTAGTGTGTGGAGTATGTAACGTATTTTCTAATATTGCTAAGCGTTAAAATGTAACTTCAGCTCTTCTGATTCGTGAAAGCCACAAACACCATCTTTTTCTTGAACAATATTCCGTCATCTCGCCCTGATTTAAAATTAGACTTTGTCCCTCACACCTGTATCGTCGCAGCCAAACACCACACAGTAATTCGCAATTTTTTGACATTGGCTATCAGATGTACTGTATTTACTCAAACACTCAATCAGCACCGGAACAAAACAATGCGTTGACCTCCAACATGGCAGCCGAGAGTGTGTCCGGAGTTGCACGACGTCACCGGAAAATTGTCTAAAGGCCCATATAAAATGTAGTGTAAACTAAGAAATTAACAGGTTTACCATGAAAGATTAAGGGTACGATGGGCTTTTCCTCCACTGAGATCCACCAAAATGGTCGAAGCACATCCACCCTGTTTCTGAAACAATTAATGTTATTACTGCTGAATAGTAACAGATGTATTATAGTGTGTGTAATACATTGCCTAAGCTAGATAAAATATGGAGATGTGTTGATTCACCTTAGATGTGGTCAAAGTGGTAGTGGTTCCAATGCTGCTGGAACCAGTCCTCGCATGGAACTCGGGGCCCAGGGTTGGGCCGATTAATCTTTGGTGTCTGGACACCCACATACACAAAGACAGACTTGAGTCGAGAAGCTGACATTGGCGTATGAATATTTTGGACGTTAATGGTGAAATGAGGCCTTTTTCCCAGAGATGAATACTTTCTTGCAATTGATAGGGGCAGGGCTAAGGCTTTGGTTGGCAAGTGAAGAAGGCCCAATGCCTTGCATGATCTGAGTTCCATCTGTTCCAGTGTTGAATTTCACATCACTTGTACCCCAGAACAATTCAAATGACTAAGTTGAATGTCTTCACCACATTCTTGGACAAAGATGGTAGAAACATAATCCACAGTGGATGTGGGCACAAGATAGCGCAAGTGAGTTAAAATACTATGTTACAGTACTTTTTGCTTATTTGAAAGCATGAAAATGATTTCCTTCAATTATGAAGCGCTGTCAGTCAAATATGATCAACTGTACACTCACTGCATGCATCATTAGATACACCTGCATGATCCCTGATAAAGACTGTTGAACGAATACGTCTTTGACAATAGTGATCAAAATTGAGCTTTATTATCATTGTAAAAGCATGATTTTTAACACAACTCGTGTATTTGATTATATCAGATTGTACAGGTCTACCAAATTATTTCAGATGATGCATTGTCATTTTTTGAACTGAGGATGGTTTCTTCTTGAAGGCACTCGAGCAAAAGGAAGCGCTTCATGGGTTCAATACTCTACATAGTGGTCTCGTGTAAACATCTTATAATCAGTGCACATGATTACAGCCATGATGAGTTCTCTCTCTCTCTCTCTCTCTCTCTCTCTCTCTCTCTTTTTCTACATACACAAAAGGCCATTTCCCTCAAATATTGTTCACAAATCTGTCTAAATCTGTGTTAGTGAGCATTTCTCCTTTGTCGAGATAATCCATCCCATCTCACAGGTGTGGCATATCAAGATGCTGAACAGTGAAAACCGGGATTCATCCGTGAAGAGACCACCTCTCCAACGTGCCAGATGCCACCGAATGCGAGCATTCGTCCAGTCAAGTCGGTTACGTCGACGAACTGCAGTCAGGTCGAGACCCTGATGAGGACAACGAGCATGCAGATGAGCTTCCCTGAGACGGTTTCTGACAGTTTGTGCAGAAATTCTTTGGTTATGCAAACCGATCGGTGCAGCAGCTGTCCGGGTGGCTGGTTTCAGACAATCTTGGAAGTAAACATGCTGGATATGGAGGTCTCAGAACTTGTGACATCTGCGGCATTGTGCTCTGTGATAAAACTGTACATTTCAGAGTGGCCTTTTATTGTGGCCAGCCTATGCCACACATGTGCAATAATCATGCTGTCTAATCTGCATCTTTATATGTCACACCTCTGAGGTGGGATGGATTTTCTCGACAAAGGAGAAATGCTCACTAACACAGATTTAGACAGATTTGTGAACAATGTTTGAGGGAAATGGCCTTTTGTGTATGTAGAAAAAGTTTTAGATCTTGGAGTCAAGCTCACGAAAATGGGAGCAAAAACAAATGTTGCGTTTATATTTTTGTTCAGTGTGTGTGTGTGTGTGTGTATACATATATAGGCGGCACGGTGGACGACTGGTTAGAGCGTATATATATATATATATATATATATATATATATATATATATGGCACATTCGCACATCCGCCTCACAGTTCTGTGATTGGGGGTTCGAATCCAGGCTCCGGCCTTCCTGTGTGGTGTTTGTATGTTTGCCGTAGTACCCGGAGAAAACCAATGCAAGCACAGGCCTACATTCTTAAAACGTGCCCGTTACGCCAATTAAAGACTCTTAGTGTGGTGTGTGCCATTAAAATTGGAGTACATGTGATGCTGGTGGGGATAGGAAGGCTACAGGACATTGTTGACTTACAGCCTGCCCCCCGATCTGAACCACACAGCATGTATTTGTTTGGTGCATTAAAAACAGATGAGTCCTTGCCTCCCATGTTTAAACTCCTCTTGGTGTTTCCTGCTGGCTCAGTTACATCCATCCCTCCATTTTCCGAGCCGCTTATCCTCACAAGGGTTTTGGGGGCGTGCTGGAGCCTATCCCAGCTATCTTCGGACAGGAGGCGGGGTACAACCTGAACTGGTTGCCAGCCAATCGCAGGGCACATATAAACAAACAACCATTCACACTCACATTCACACGTACGAGCAATTTAGAGTCTTCAATTAACCTACCATGCATGTTTTTGGGATGTGGGAGGAAACCGGAGTGCCCGGAGAAAACCCACACAGGCACGGGGAGAACATTCAAACTCCACACAGGCGGGGCCGGGATTTGAACTCCAGTCCTCAGAATTGTGAGGCAGACGCTCTAACCAGTCGGTCACCATGCCGCCGGCTCAGTTACAATGTAATGCTATTATGGCAATCCTGTGTCGTGCACGGGTTATTTTAGGATTATACCCAATGCTGCACGGACACAAATAGCGACAGCAACGGCTGCCTACTTTATGCGTGTCACCAGGAAAGAGGCCACTTCTACACCAGCCACAACCATTTAACTATGTGTTTACTGTTGTGATTGTAGTTTGAAGAGGTGTAAGTACGGCATCATCATTTTAGCTGTGTCTAATATTTTAGCTATGTCTATTTTGGTTACATACGTACATACATAAAATCTTATTTTCTAATTGAAATGTAAAAGATCCCCATTTACATTGACATTCAACATTAAATTAACACCTTGTTGCATTGTCCACAGGCTGTGTGAGGCTGTTAGTAGATGAGAGAGAGAGAGAGACGCAAGATTGTCTCCAGAAGTCTCCAATGTCCAGTTTGAGGACATACTGGCATTGAAAAAGTCTCCAGCTCATCAGAAAAAAACACATGTAGATAAAGTTGTATATTTTTCAGTTGTTCTCATCAATTTAGCTTTTTTTGTTAGTCAGTTCACAACGTTGGCAAAGGTAGTTTATCGTTAGGCTAAGTTCAAGATTAGAAGGGGCATTATATATAATTTACAGTAAAAAAATATATATATATACAGTATATAAAAAAATAATTTTACTGAAGGAATTTCTTTGTTTACCAGTCTTTGTTTACAGAAGTATCTGTACTTCTACTTAGTGTGAGTACTTTTGTCACCTCTGTAAATTAATAATGAAAAAAATAAAGGTAGAATATTTGATACAGGATATCATTGTATTGTGCAAGTGTTGACCCACTTGCAAGTGCAGTGGTGAGCACTTGCACAATATACAATAAGTAATTACATGACAGGTCTGTGTGTACTATGCTGTATATTAATATTGTGGATCCTTGTCATTGTGTGTGCAGCCATTCCCTTGACAGCAGCATGTCCCAACAGGAGTGTTATTGCACTCCAGAAGACAAGCAGGTGGGGGCTGAAGAACAGGCACAGGGCCAAGTTGCAGCATGATGATGCAGTAAGATGGAGGCCAGCTCATATTCCACCGTATTGCCCACTGGTGATGCACACATTCAGTATCAGCTAGCTCTTCACCTGCCAACACATACAAAATTTAGATATGCCTTTATGGCTACTAGCCATAGGAACCACACAGAATATCCTAGTTAGTGTGTTCTCGTGCTGTGAGATGATGTCCGTATAGTAAGGTGTGGTAGCTTGACTTTCGAGTGCCCCAATTTACAAGTTTTTCACGTCATGAGTTGTCGCTTGATAGATTTTTTGCTTTGTGTTGTGAGCCAAAATTTGAGTTATGAGCGAGCTTCAGATTCGTTGCTGCAGTTCAGTGCCTGAGTGCTGTTCCCGATAGGGGCAATGGGTGTCTATTATCTACTATCAGAGCACATAGCGTCAAATTTAGTGACCAAGTGCTTTTTGCGGTCGTGACGTAGCCAGCAATCCAGCACCAGTTCTTACATTTGGGGACTCGTTGAAAAAGACGCATAGCGCGTGTCCCCCTTGAGTTTGGTTCTTTGGTGTCAATCGACCTTGGATGGTTGTTTAAGCAGGTGTTGCGCTGCTAGCCTGGAGAGGAACGACTAGCAGGGATTACGAAGTAGTGATCCAAGAAGTGGAATGTAACTTTTAAATTTCAGTTTAAATGACCATGTTTAGCGTAACACAAAAACACTTGTTGTGACTTTCGGCTTGTCCCAACGTACAGTAATTATACTTTATAAAAGCAGTTTATTTCTTTACAATCTTTTTCCCAGTGACTCTTCAAAGTCTGGTACGTTTACAACTAGTGGTTCGTGGGCTCCCCTTAGTGGTACTCAGTGTGTGGTCTTCCTAGCAATGCAAACGCCATCTTGCAACCAAATACACAGCACTTAAGGAAAAGCAAGTGGATACCCCCCCCTAAAAAATAAAAAAAATCACTTGTATTTTACTTTTGAATAAAATAGATTGGCATTTAATCTTTAAGAGCTGTTTGGTTTTTGAACATTTATTTCGGGATGGTACAATTGTCATTTAACTTTTATGTGCAATAAATCTACATTGAATTGAATTGAACATTTCTTAACTATAGTTCAGTTCAATTCAAATTTTAAGTACACTACATTTGCATTTAATCTTTTAGAACAGTTTATTTTCAAAAATGTATTAAGGTACATTTTTTATTGAACGTTTTTGCAAGAATCATTGTTTAAGTAGTGTTTTATTTTCCAAGGTTTAAAAGCACTGTTACAGTAGCTTACAAAAATATTAAATATACCTACTTTTTAGGCATTTAACTTGCTCCTTGTTTTTTGATGAACACTTAAGCCTACTACACCACTACATTTTTAAGATCCCCTTTCATCAAAATCAATTCTTTCTGCTGTTTATTTTTTATTTCTTGCACAACATAGTTGCAAATTAGCCTGTAACATGGTTTAAGTTTGACATCGCTATGTGGTACGTTGATTGAATGCAAAAGGCAATAAGCGGCATAAAGGCCTTTTCAGACGAGACTTGGCAAAGCATCTGATGCCCTCGACTTTTCCATTCATTGTGTGTGTGCTCAGGGGTCGTCAGCGCATTTTGACGTGACGGCGAGTGCCTGACGCTCAGCCTCGCGTCATCGGATTGAAAAATGTTTTATTCGGGAGCGCTCACACAGTGACGTCAAAAGTTTCCAGTGGGAGCGGGGCTGGCTGAGTGATTTCTGAGTATTATTTTTGGAGGACTTTAAACGACAAAGGAGAAATGGAGGAAGGCATAATAATTGCGGTGTCACACTTTCCTGAACTTTGGGCCAATAGAAAAATCATATACCGAGACATCTCTGCAAGAGGCTTTAAAACTCACTTTTAAAGCTTCCTGCTCAGCCTGAATACACCTCGAAGCGCTCTTCTTGGAACTAGAAAGGTCACGAACGTGTTCGAACTCCAGGTTGCTGCCGTGAAATTAGTATGGGCTTTTCCCATTCCCTTTATTTATTTATTTATTTATTTATTTGCTGCTGCGTCACCTCCTCCTCCTTAACATAGGCAAAGTTAGGGCTTTCTTTTCCAACAATGCCAAATACATATTGCCGAGTTGCGGTCCACTCAGCGAGGAAAGCCTCCCGACATCCTTCTAGGCTGTTGCATCACCGCTTCTAAATATGGGAAGGCCGCACCCTTATTGCCGTCATCGCCGTCCTTTCACACGAACGTTAAGGCTTTCAAAACGGGTGAATTTCAAATTGCCGACAGTGTGACATAGTTTTGTCAATTAATAAACGCCGCTATGACTGCTTGGCCACCCGAAGCGTCTCGATGCGAGCAGACATATCGACCAATCAGAGACAAGCTGTTTCCCATATTTAAATTGGGGAAGATGTGCGATCAAATCAGAGCAAATCTTATTTACATGTCGCATATTAATGAGAAATCCGACCACCTCAATTACCAGGCAGAAAAGACTATTTAGAATAGCTTGAAAAAGGACATTTTGGGCATTTCCGACCAAAATTCTCTTAGAAACCCGATAAAAGAACATTAACGATTATAAAAAATAAAATGTAAAAAATGATGGCAGGAGACCTTTTATGTCGGTCATACAGTGATACTTTTTGTTTGTTTCGTTTTTGGTGGTATTTGGTGTCAAACGTTTTAGAACCACTCCTCTATCCAATGCAGTGCTATCTTTATTCATTCAAAACGTTTTCAAAACAAAAATGTGCTGGTTGTGAGGCTTGGATTGGTCGCATTTCAATTCATTTCAATGGGGAACATTCATTTGATGAACGGCTCATTTGAGTTACGAGCTTGGTTACGGAGCCAGTTACATTTGTAAGTCAAGGTACCCCTGTAAACTCGGAATCTGTGACGTCACGATGTCCCTGCCAGCCAACTGCGTGAGTCCGTGGTTGATAAGGTTGCGTAATGTGTAGGCTGCGGGCTCCACGGTGAGCAATCGCGTTCTCTATGCTTCTATGAGAAGGGAAGGTTGACACTGGACAGTTGGACATATGGAGAGAGATGCAGTGGTCGGGAGGAGGGGGGCGTCTCTTTCTGGCTTAGTCCAGTCGTCATTAGCTCACGCTGGAGCCGGCTGGGCGCAGTAGCACAGAGCAGCGTGCACTCTCCTCTTCCTCCAGTAATCACCGGTGGACTATGGACACTTTCCCCGCAGCTCGCACGTCCTAACCGGCGTCGTGCCGCAGATCGAGGAGCCGCATGAGCAAGCAGGTACGTCAAATATTTATTGTGGAGACTCTGCGGTGCAGCGTCCCTTTGCGCAGTGGTACCACTGTGACTAAGCGTCGTGCCCGTAATTGTACTGTCGTTCATGTCCAGTTCCCACCACTGTACACACTGTAACATTTGACCACTTGCTCTTCTGAGTGATTTCCTCTCATTTACATTGCATTGTGTGGTAGCTTGGGCCTCTATGAATTGTAATAATGTAACAATAACATCCTAGTAGAAACAAATGAAATATGATTTTGTTAGGAATGAATGAACTACATATTATTAGTTGGCATGTGCAATTGACCACGTTTTTTTTTTTCAAGTTAGTTTTGATTAATCCTGTTTTGTAAATGTAGTGGCACCTTGAGTTACAAGTGTAATTCGTTCCATGATCAAGCTCGCAACTCGGTGTACTCGTATGTCAAATCAGTTTTCCTTATTGAATTTAATGGGAATGCAATAATCCCCCAGGTGTCAAACTCAAGGCCAGGGGGCCAGAACTGGCCCACCATATCATTTTATGTGGCCCCTGAAAGCAAATCGTGTCACGATACAAAGGTATCAGTTGTGACTGGACCCAGAAGCAAGCGGAGGCTGAGAAGTTTGTGGAGAATGGTTTATTGAAAAGGAATTGAACCTTCGAGGCGTAATGCCGGGTCATCGAGACGGAGCGTGCGGCAGGGTGAAAGAGGTCAGCAAGGTGGGGAATAAGAATAAAGTGTAGCTTACGTGCAAGTACCAGGCCGGTGTAGCACGGGTGAACGGTAATACTCTGGCGAGGGTTTCCGGGATTTTATGCAGGCAGAGATGATGCGCTGCCAAGGTGGTGCTGATTACAGGGGAGAGAGAGAGGGCGTGCGAGCGAGGCGCAAAGCGCCACCCAAGCTCCAAAACAGGAACTACAAGGATAGCTCATGACCAATCGTGTGTCAACTCGATTCATGATTCTTGCTCAAATCTGCACCAAAAATCTAAAAAATAAATGTTGAGTCATTGCATTTTTTTGGCATACGAAACTCCTTATTACTGTGAATTGAACAATAGCTCAACGAACTATTATCCTTGATTTCTGAATTTCAAAACAAGTTTGTTGTGTATAGGTAATATGATGATCCAATGAAACATTTATATGGTCTCACAGTCACAATTACAAATTGGCTCGTGACAAAAATGAGTTTGACACCCCTGCAATAATCTGTTGCAGCCCCCAAAAACCAACACAATGTTTTGTTGGATTTCTTTGAGAGAAAAATCGCACTGTATTGTAAAAACAATGAAAGAGGAAGTAAATAACAGGTTCTGTAAAGTATACTATAGATAAGCTAAAAGTCACAAACTCCAATACATTCACGTGTTGTGTGCCTTTAAGGGGTGTGGTTAGTGAGTGACCTCAGGAGCTTAGTTTGTGTGAGCCTGCTCCATGCTCCTTGTGAGTGTTTTCATTTATGTATTCGTGTGTTTGACTGTTTGTTCCATTCAAACAACGGCTGCAAGTCCACGGACAACTTTTTTTTCACTTGACTCGAACGACATCGTACCTGAAGCTGGCTTGTAACTACAATTTTGGCTCGCGACGCAAAGCAAAAGGAAATCAACCAAGCGATAGCTTGCAACTCGAAAAACGGAATATATATATTTAATATTGATATAAACATTTAAAAAAAAAAACATTCTAACAGATGTTTCAATAATTTTTTAAACAACAAAACTAGTTGAGAGTTAATCAATACTACCTCTGCTGGTTGGAGCCCATTAGTGCACTTCATTGCCTCAAGGTGTGATTGATCCATAATTCAACACATTTGAAAATAAATTAATACAACAAATTACATAGCTAGATCGATAGATAATCAGTGGTACTCTGACTTACGAGTGCCCCCACTTCGGAGTTTTTCGAGGGAAATAATGCAAATAAATAAATAAAAATAATTTTAGAAGGTGACAAATACTTTTTCACAGACTTGTACATATGGAGATCGACGCAACAATCAAGCAGATTTCTCTTAAACAGATTATGAATATTTAGGTTAAAATGTTCATAAAAACAAATAATTCTCATAGCATTTAGGGTGGGCATGTGGTAGTGATGTTTAAGTGGTAGTGATGTGTAATACGGATTTACTGCACATGCCATTTTGTGTTTGTGGTATGGTATGGGGTCACTGATGGTGTAGTGGTACACTCGCCTGACTTTGGTGCGGGCAGCGTGGGTTCAGTTCCCTCTCAGTGATGGTGTGAATGTGAGTGCGAATGGTTGTCCGTGTCTGTTATGTGCCTTGCGACTGACTGGCGACCAGTTCAGGGTGTAGTCCGCCTTCCCCCCGAGGTCAGCTGGGATGGACTCCAGCCCCCCCCCCGACCCTAACCAGGGTAAACTGTGTTGAAAATGGGTGGATGGGTATGCTATGATTACAATAGCCCCTGCAGTAAGTTTTTCCTCATCCTGTTCTATTACACTATATCAGTTTGAGAAGGGTGTTGGTTTCCAACTTAGTCATGTCATTAGTCATGAGTCAAAACACATTGGTTTTTGTCATACGGTGGGTGTTGAAATTTACTTGGCTACAAATTCCAGGTCAAATGGGCAGGCTATTGGGAAATGAAACCTCGCACAGCCCACGTGCAGTTAAGAGGGGTTGTGTACGTTTCTTTTGAGAGCCCAATGAAATGGAAAATAGACCATGGATGGATGTTGTCAAAGTATCAGCAGTAAAGGATTAGAAAGAACATATTAGTTGAGAGTGTAATGAGGGCTATGGGTTTGTTTTCTTGGTCACATCTTTCTCAAGTCTCCATTTTAACCATCAGCTTCTTGGCTTTCATTACACTGAATGAGGAGCCAAATTTGTCCAAGTAATAACCCAAGAAATTAGCACTGCATTAGAACACCCAGAGTGAAAATAGCCATCATACTTAAGCTAGCAACAAGTGGACCGGTGCCTTTGTGTTTGGTTCACACCAACAGGTGCGCAGCATGTTGTGTTTGTGTGCAATTGCAACAAAGCCACACACAGGTTTGTCATGCGTACCCTCGTCAGGAATATTTGAACATACCCTGCTGTGAGAGGAAACAGGGCCAATGTGCTACTGGACGTCAGGCAGACGGAACCCGCCAGATGAACTCACTTCAGAAGAAAAACAACACACCCCGATCCACTGGCAGGACAAAAAGGCTTCATCTCTCCTCCAACGGAGTTCAACAAAGATTTACAGCTTGCCACTACAGTCTGTTCATGGACAAGTTGGCTTTTGAGTAAAGCGTGTTACAGAAGATAAGCCATGCAGCCATGCCTTTGTATTGAGTTACATGCACTTTTACAACAATACTGGCTTACCTTGGAGGCTTTTAAATGAGCAGTGTAGTTCAATACCTTCTCGCAGACTCCAGCAAACTGTATTGCCAGAACTCACAATCTTAAAATGTCACAACACTGAGAAATGAAACATTATTCACGATCAGTATCTCAAGAAAGCACAAGCTCGCTTAGCTTTAAACAAAGTCCAGGGCTTGTAACCGCTCTGTAGCATGTGCATTAAGTAGTCAAGTAAATGTATCACAAATATTTAATAGCAAATGTTTGCCACACAGAACTTCACTTATTGCATCCAGCTGTAACAGAGATTTTTGGTTCACTCTCTGTTATAGGCCAACACTTGAAGACCTGTGATGTGGGTAGTGTCTTTTCTTGACAGTGTCTGGTGGTTGGATATGATTTAGCAGCTGTCTCGTGCGGTCACGTGTGGTGCGTCACTGAGAATGTGGGGCCACCTGAACATACTCATTCTTACTGCATATGTGGGAATGTGTGTGTTTGGGAATGACTGGGTTTAGTGTTTGATTTGAAACATGACAGAAAGAAGGCAAAAACGTTCATCTGTTTTCCTTATTCACTTGGTGTCCATGAATGTCCTTTTGCTTCAAGGTTCCCATATTTTGGCTATTGAGACCTCTATAGAGTGACTTTCTAACATGGATTTAGTATCACTGTCAAATTCATTTAAAAAAACAAAAAAACATTGGTTTTGTCATACGAGTGTCCAGAAAAGGCTCCTCTGACAGCTACTTCTGTTTGACCCAGTTTTGTATCCAATTTGTCCATATTTGGCAAAGACTTCCGCCTTTCCTCTGATTGGTTGCCTCCATGTCGAAGACCCACTTGCGAGAGCACACGTTTATGTTGACAGCGCTGTGGAGAGGTAGGCGGAGAAATTCATTAGTGATGTAGATAAGCTTGAGAAATTCGAATAACCTGATTTCAGGCCTCTCGGCAAAACACCTCTGGAATTCAGGAATGCGTGGATGATTTTAATTCACATTTCACATATTTACTGAGGCACCATAGAGACATTACATCCCAAATACTAGAAAAGGTTGTTTTTGCAAAATACAAAGCTACTTAGTTTGCTTTCATGGAGAACAAAGTCAATGAGAAAGTACAGCGTTTTTTCGAGATACCAGGTGTGGTTTCCTATGACTGGCGAGCAAAACATTGAGAAGTATGGCGCAAATCGACTCAACTCAAATCAGTTCACAACAAGCAGCAGTTTGGAAAATAGTGAACAGTTAACAGTTAAAAAAGAGGCTTCAAGCTATTTAATACCACTCACAGTTGAAGTTTACGATCAAACTAAACATACAGTATATTGCTTTACCCAACAAATATTTAAACACAAATGGTGCATTAACCCATGTAGACAGTTAACAAAAGAATACTCACGTGTATATTCTTTATCCTCTGCAAAAATGACAAATATTACTGCAGTTTACAGATTCACTTCGAGTATTTGTGAAAATCTTCTCTGAGTCTGCCTGACTGTTTCATACGGCCCCCGATGGCCAAGTTGCACAAACCAAAAGGAGCTGCAGTAAATTTGTTGTGATGCACAAACTGTTTATTCTTTACATTCTATTTAATTATGTCGTCAATATATGTTTTTGTAAAGTAAAATAAAGTGCTATTTTCTGTATTAAAAAACACATTACAAATGTTTTTGTTGGGTATTTGGGGAGACTGGAACGCATTTCCATTCTTTTCAATTGGGAAAAATGATTTATGATACGAGTGTTTTGAGTTATAATCGTGGTCACGGAACGAATTAAACTCATACCGAGGCACCGCCGTATTCGCATTCGGCTGGCTTCTTGTCCTTTACTGTTATTGTGTTTTAACTCAACCAGAGTTTGAGAGTTGTCTTATTTAGCTCTTGGGCCCCTACATCGAGGAGCAGTTGAATGCAAGTAGATGACTATTTGTTCATAAAAGTGGGTTTACTCCTGAAATTTTGTGTGTCGTGGCCCACCCCCATGATGGCTACGACCCTGGTAGACAATGAGGTATTCGAGAAAACCGTTCTATGGCCAACATGACAAGTCAATATTTGCAGGCTGTGTTGTGTGTGTGGGTGTGACTGTGTGAATGTGGGAGAATCGAACCGCCCCACCCTCCGCGCTGACCTTCGGCCTTTGATCTGAGGGCGCAACATCAGTCAAAGATGTCATAGGGCTCAGCACTTTTAAGCTGGACATCCGTTTCGGGTGGGGATCAAAAGCAACCACAATTGGTTCTGCATGGAGTCTCCGCTCGACATACAGCA